>NW_027072033.1:3291278-3408778 GCF_038088225.1 Cyrtonyx montezumae
CTTGGGAAGAATAATTCAAACCTTTTCAAAAGAAAAAAAATCAAGAAGGAGGTGGACAGAAAGTAGAAATATTCCAACCAAAGTGGTGAGTTTCTTCTTGTGTTTAACTATGTTGATTCCCTGCCTCGGTCCTACTGTGCCAGACAAAACTACGATGACTCATACACAGAATTTTTCAGTGCTATTTTTTTTCCATGTAAATTGAGTTGAAAAAAAAAAAAAAAAGGGGAGGTTTTATCTTTAGGTGGTACCCCCACAAAAGAACATAATTTGTTACACAAAAGCATCGTGGCCCCGGTTTCTCACAGAGAATAGAAAGTATATTCTTCATGATGTCAAACGATTATGTAAATAAGGAAAGAAAAACAGGCAGTCAAAGTCTTTGAAGAGTTGCCCAGGAATGTAGAGAAAGAATGTAAAAGGATTTACTTTCTGTCTAGCAAGAAGTATTGAAGACAGGATTTGATATATTGGGATTTTGAACCGCAATGTCTCCAACATACATTTCCTTAATAAAACAGTGTATGTATCTGAATATTTTAGGGCAAAATTCTGTAGTCCTGAAGTGTAAAGTTGTGGGTACACAGACAGAAACCAAGACTCTTAGGGCTGGTACTACTATCAGTGAAATAATTCGATAGACACTGTTTCAGTAACAAATCTGTATCACTGAATGTTTTTTTCTGTTTTCCACATAACTGCGGACATTTCAAAAAATTCAATGTGTTGAACAAGAATGGATTTTGTTCAAAACATTCAGTAGCTTTAATTTGAAAGAAGTTAGACATTTAGGTTAGATATTAGAAGGAAATTCTTTACTCAGAGAGCAGTGAGGCACTGGCACAGGCTGTCCAGAGTTGCTGTGGATGCCCCATCCCCAGAGGTTTTCAAGGCCAGGTTGGTGGGCAGCAGGTCAGCCTGTGACAAGGGGGTTGGAACTAGGTGATTGTTAAAGTTCTTCCAACCCAAGACATGTTGTGACAATTCTATGATGAACCCTTATGACCTATTATAGGGTACCTGCTGTAGCACAGGGATTGGACTCAGTGATCTCTTGAGGTTCCTTCCAACTCCTGAAATTCTGCGATTCTGTGAAATACCCATGGGAATGAAACAACACATACATGGGTTTATTGAAATACATTATTCTAGGTGCCTAAATTTAATAACTGCATCATCTTTTTGCTTATTATTAATTCAAGCATAATTTTTTAAAGACAGAAATAAGCAGAAATATGCATTGTGATTATCATAAAACATGCTGCATCAGCAGTATTGATGAATGAGCAATAGCACTGCTTTGACAGCAGAGAACTGCATATTCCCTGCCTTCCCTGTAAATAATGAAAAGTTACATACGGTTTGAAGTTAAGTATTTGACAATAATAAAATTCAAAATATAACGAGTGTATTTATTATTGTCATTTATTAGGAATGCTATATGCTCAGCTCCATGCTACTATGGAAGAGTACATAATGATTTAGCACCAAAAAATGAGTGTTTTCTGAATTGCAAAACTGCTCATTTAGTGAGAAATGCTTGGGAGTTTGATTTCCATTGGAACTAATGGAATTGAAACATCTAAATGATGATCTACCACCAGTCCCTGCAAGTCTCTAAAGTAACTGCACACTTGAGCAGCTCAGGCACAGGAAATATGGAACCTTTCTAGGGGAGGTGCCTGGAGTCCTCAGGCTGCAGATTGCTCTGTGCAGATGGGCCCTGGCAATTGGAAGCATGCTGTGTTCCACGCCACACTGGTCCAGCCTTGTTGGATATAAAGCATAGAGCACAGCTCTGCGGAAAAGGATGGGGGGGGGTACTGGCGAATGGCAAGCTGGACATGAGACAGCAGTGTACCCTTGCAACCCAGAAAGTCAACTCTACCCTGGGTTAAATCAAAATAAGCTTGGTCAACAGTTCAAAGGAGGTCATCCTGCCCCTCTGTTCTGCACTGGTAACACCACTTCTGGAGTATGTATCTCAGTACAGGAGAGACATAGACCTGTTGGAGTGCATCCAGAGAAGGTCCACAAAAAAGTGATCCAAGGAATGGAGCACTTGCCCTGTGAGGACGGGCTGAAAGGGCTGAGGCTGTTCAGTGTGGAGAAGAGGAAGGCTCCAGGGACACCTGAGAGCAGCCTTTTAGTATCTAAACGGGGGCTCTAAAAAAGAAGGCAACAAGTCTGTTGTGACAGGACAAGAGAAGATGGCTTAAAACTAAAAGAGAGAATATTTGGATTGGATCTTAGAAGTTTTTTTACAATGAGTGTGGCGAGGCATGGGCACAGGTTGCCCAAAGATGCAGTAGAAGCCCCATCCGTGCAGACATTCAGGGTCGGCTGGATGGGGCTCTGAGCACTCTGATCGACTGGTAGGTGTCCATGCTCATTGCAGTGCAGTCGGCCTGGATGCCCCCTGGGAGTCCCTTCCAACTCAAATGATTTTTTAATTATTTTAGCACGCGTGATGTCTTCGAACATTCAGCCGGCTCTGACAGGTCTGCGGGCACGCTGTGAGCTGCCGACTTGCTGGCTGGCCCAACAGAAGAAGAGCAGAAAACACGTGAGCCTCGACGATGTGCACTGCAGGCGTACGGCACGGACGCCCACGTAATAGCAAGGCTAAGGTCAGCCGCTGCGTGGCTGGCGGCATCTTCATGAATGGCATCCTTCAGCGGTGTGTACGATGCAGCACTCTCCCCGGTAGTCTCAGCGGAACCAGGGGACGGCGGCGCCCGCAATTGGGCGCTGCGGCGTTGGCCGCGGGGAGCCGCGCGGTTACAGCCGCCACCGGGAGGCGCTACCGGGAGCGCGGCGACGCCGCCGGGACTGCGCTTCTCCTTCGGGGACCCACGCTGCTGTGTGCACGAGCCGGGCCGATCCGCGTGCGGCACGAGCTTGGCCGAGGCCGGCCGCTGCGTTTCCGAATCGCTGCGTCGCGCGAACAAACGGGCGGGAGGAGCTGTCAGCGGCGCGGATGCCAGGTGAACGACCCCGAGCGTCACCTCGCGGGCAGCGGGCTGCCGCGCACCGCCCGCTCTCTGAACTGCAGTTCTTTAACGGGACGCGGGGACAGGCCGCGGAGCCGCACTCCGCGCGGGCCCGTAACGCGCGGAGCCTCGCATCGCTCCCGCCCTGCTCCCGCCCGGCCAACACCACCCCCTTCCCCCCCGCACGGGCAGGGCGGGCTCACCCCCTCCCCGACCTGTTCCTTTAAGGGCCGCGGGGCGGGGCGGGGCGGGGCGGGGCCGAGCGGGAGGCTCGCGGCCGCGCCGCCACGCGCCATTGGCTGTCCGCGCCGCACCGTTGCCCGCCCCCTCCGCGCGCTGTTATGTCTGTGTCTCGGTGTCAGCTTGGTGGGCTGTGCGCATGCGCAGCAGGCGCCCGTCCAGCCGGCGGGGCCGGGGCCAGAGCTGAGAGCGGGGCCGGCGCCGCCGTCGCGGCCGGCCGAGGGTCGGTGCGCTGCGCTGCGAGGCGCGGAGGAGGCGGACGCAGCCGCCGCAGAGCAGCTCCGGGTCGGCAGAGGATGCCCGCTGCACTCCCACCGCTGCCGCCCTGCGCGGCCGCCTCTGCGCCTTCATCTCCATGAATTAGCGCCGCGGGGTGGGGGCGGGGGCCGTGGCGAGCGCCCAGCGGAGCCGGCGCCCCAGGCATGGCCAGCGCGGTGAGTGCCCGGCCCGCTTCTCCTCGGTTCCCCTCCTTCTTCTCCGTTTCGGGCTCCCGTCTGCCGCTGCTCGGGGCGCGCGGCATCCCCGGGCGCGGGGAGCGGGTCCGTGCCGCCACCGCCAAGCGGCTCCCGTCGCTGCCCCGGGTGGTGCCCGCGGGGCGGGCTCGGCTTTCGGGGTGCGCGTCCTCGGCCGCCCGCCCGGCGCTGACCGCCCGCCGCCTGTCCCCGCAGTGCGCCGTTCAGGTGAAGCTGGAGCTGGGTCACCGAGCCCAGGTCAGGAAGAAACCCACCGTAGAGGGCTTCACCCACGACTGGATGGTGTTCGTCCGCGGGCCCGAGCACAGCAACATCCAGCACTTCGTGGAGAAGGTCGTCTTCCACCTGCACGAGAGCTTCCCCAGGCCCAAGAGAGGTGAGGCTCGTCCCCGCGAGCGGGTGCCGCCGAGCGCGGAACAAAAGCGGCAGCGCCGCGGGCCGCCCGCCGCCCTGCGCGGAGCCGGGGGAGCCGGCCGCCCTCCCCGAGCCCGCACCTGCGGCAGTGCGGGACGAGCGCCTCCGGACCCGGGTCAGGGGGGCTCCGGGCTCCCTTACGCCGGGGCAGGGCGGGTTCGCAGCTGTGCCGCCCCGGTCCGTCGCCCGGCCTTGATGCAAAGTTGCGGAGCGGTGAGCGCGTGCGGCTCCCGGGCCCGTGCGGGAGGTGCGGCGGCCTTTTGTCTCCGGATCCGATCCGGTCGTGTCCTGAGCGCTGTGGCTGTTAGCGGAGGTAACGGTGCGAACAAAAGAAGGTGCTTTGTTTGTGGGTAGGTTTATGCACTCGCGTAGGCGCGATGGTTTGTAGTCATCTTTCGTCGGATCGGTAGACTTTAGCGGCACCTCCAGCTCCCGCCGCCCATTAGAATGACATCGTAACGAGTCCGTTCTGCCTGGAGATTCCTGGGGGAGAATCGGGAATTCGGGGAGCAAAGAACAGGATGTGTCTCTGTGTTGAAACGGGAAAGATTTTTGAGGCAAGGTGAAAGTGCGTATTTCCATTTAACGTTTCTCAGTTCAGTGTGGCACCTCTTTCGTTTTTCTTGTATTTATTATTTTCATTCATCAAGGATGTTTTGTTCCCTTTAAACAAACGAGCTGTGAGAAATGCAACGCTTTGAGGTTGAGATTCTCTTGTAGTATATATGCTGTGATTTATATTCTGTTATTGTAAAGCTGAGTACATTTATTGAATCTATGTGAAAGCAGAAAGGTACTGCACGGGTAGTTTTTAGTGGAATATATCCAGTGCTGCCACATTTCTGGTGAAATAAATTGCCCAGATTGCACAGTGAGGTCTTTCTTTCTTTCCTATTCCCTTCTGTTTCTTGTACAGAAAAGCGTGGCTTTAGATTGAACCAAACAGTCTGGAAGAAAAACTGAAAATGGGTATGAGTAGCCTAAATAACCGAGGTAGCATTGTTTGTGCACAGTGGATGGGATGGTATACTGGAAGCACTGATAGAATGCAGGTTTAATACTTCATAGCCCAGTGACTGCCTAGCTGATGATTATGACGTTCTCTGCTTTTATTACCTGTTCTTTGTTGTTGTTTTTTTTCTTCTTTTTTTTCTTGTCTGGCCTCAGGAGACATGACTTTGCAGCCAGGGCTTAGGGGTGATGTGGATCTAGCTAATAAGAATATATTTGAGAATTCACACAAGTGAAAGATGGCATGGTTTGCTTCTGTGAATGCTTTGTGCCTCCAGCTGCTGAGTTTAGCTATGCAGTCATTTAAGCTATTGTTTAAAAGTGTTTGGAGTTTTATTTATGTGCATCTTTTTCATGATGTGGCAACTGCTGGGAAAGATGCCAGCTTATATAGCTCAGGAGGGGACTTGTCATATTGTGACTGCACATGACTCAGATCATAGGATATGCTGTTTTTGGTGGGACCAGTTGCAACAAGACCAGATGGTGAGCACCATGCTTGCTTCTAGGCTTTGCTTATCCTCCTGAAGCTGCAGGAGAGCTTGTGTGTTGGGGGAAACACCAGAAATTTTAGGTCCTTGAAATCACGTTGGAAACGAGGAGCATGGTGCTGCTGTGTTTGAATCTAGCATGCTTTCTTGTGTTCAGGAGGCTGGTGCTGATGTGTGCCCTGTGAACGGGAACACTGTGTGTTTTTCTAACTTACGAATACAGTTGAGATCATTGCCTAAAATGTTCTAGGTTTTCTTGCTCTATAAGTCAGGGCTTCTAGTTTGATTTGACCTCAGGTGTACTTCAGCACCGTAGCTGAAGGTTTTGCATGTTCTATGGGAATAATGTGTTTGCTGATAGTGCAAGTCAAGCTGCTTTTTCTCCATCACTGTCTTGGAAGTCATTATACTCTTTGATGCTTTTCTATCTGCTAGCCTACCATTTGCAGATATGTAGTATATTCTCAAATGAGTCCTGAACCGTGAGCTGAATGAGAAGTGAATGTACAATGTGACTCAAAGCTAACTGTTGGAATACTGACTAGCCATAATGCTGTACTGCTTGATGAGTGGCCTGTGTGTCTCTGGGATATTGCTGTGAATGGCCACTCTAACATGTGTTCTTGCTAGGAAAAGTTCTAATTCATTAATTCTATTTGTTAAGCCCTTGGATCAATTCAAGAATAATAAATGAATAGGCAATCACAAGTTTTATTAGCTTGTAATGTGTTTCTGCTGCCAGCTCAGTTTTTATTTTTGGCAGTCATTCCGAACATCAAGGGAGGAGAGACAAATTATTTTCTGAAGCAGCTTTTCAGTACACTTGGTTTGTGTGTTTATGAGACTGGTTATTTGAATGTCAGTTTGGCTTCAGCTCTGTTTTTGTTTCTCTATTCTCCCTGTACCAGGATTTTGGGTATGCTGCAGGCTGGCTGTGAGTTTGCAAACAAAGGTGTGCCCATGTATTTGTTCTTCTAGTAGTTGCTGGAGGCAAGCAAGGTCCAGTATGCTGAAATTGCATCATTTTTAAGGTGGGAGTACAACTAGGAATGGTACTTGGCCTCTGGAGCATAGAGAAGGCTGGTGTGTGTGTGCAGGGAAGATGGGAAAGTGGTGGTGGCTGACAGAGAGCAGTGTATGTATAAACTAAAGTGACCTAATGAAGGAGTTTTGTTCCTCATTCATTGTGTCTCACCTTAAAAACTTGAGCTTGGCAGTGGTTTCATTGTTTTCTGTTCTTTGCCTTATGGTGACCAAGTGCTTCAGTTTGTCCTTGCGCAGAGGAGCACGCAGACATTTTTTCTTGGTTTCCTGGTTCCCTGTGCTTTGTGACCCAAGACTAAAGCACATCTGTGGAGCAACATTTGTCACTGGGTTATGGTTAGTTTTGGTGCAGCTAGTAAGCTGCTTCAAAGAGAGGAGCTGTTGCTCTTCTATGATAATATCTCTTTTCTTCAGAGGCTAAGCCGAAATACTTTATTCCTCACTTTATTTGGTGTATGTTGGTGCTCCACAACAGCAGTTTGGCTTGGATTAATCTTGCAGCATTTCACTTGAGTAAGGGATGGTATGGTCTCAGAGGTTTAGTTTCCTTTAATTAGTGGTGTATTTTGACCAACAAAATCTCTTTTAAAAAGAGGTGAACAAATACTAGTATTTCTGTGCTGATAATGAAAATGCAGGCGTGGACACCTGAAAGTTGTAGCTTAGAAAGTGGAAGATGTTGCTTTGCTTTATGGTCTTGAGAGAAACAATGGTTACAGTATTACATTGCACCACAAAACCGTCTTGAGTTCAGTGATGGAAATGGAACTGCTTATTATTCTGCCATAATATCCTTAGGAAGTCTACATTTGTTATTGACTTTTTTTTTTTGTTAGGGTTGTCGTAGTGTAGCGTGAGACTAGTGAATCATAACAATTCATAATAGCAACTATAAAAAGTGTCAGTGATTGCTTTCCTGTAGAAACAACCTTCCCTTTTCATAGATTTTTTTCATATTTTGTTCCTACAGTTTGTCAGAGGAGTTATTCTGAATCATCTCCCTTCATGAAAGTTCTGGATCCATCATGTTGAAATTTTTTTAGTATCACCTAGTGTGGATAGATGGCCAAGTTTCAGGAACTGGCAGTGTTTTCTGATGGCTGTTCTAGTAGGAATGTGCCTAAATAACCTAAGAACTGAAGTTAATTGTAGCTTTATTTTATTTTATTTTTCCCAGTTTTTTCTTTCTGTATTTTACCTAAGCCTAGCCTGCCAGTTGTGATGAATATATGGGAATTTCTCTTTCTATTTTACAGGTGCAGTTTTGATACAGTACCAGCTCTGATACTGTGTCATGGCAGGCATTGCTTTTTTTAATTTCAAAAGTGTTGGCTGCAGATTTGCTTATCAGTGGATTTCAGCTGCAGCCAGATGGAGCTTCTGATGTCTAGTGGACAGTTTTGTTTAACAGGAAACTCTCAAGATTTGATGTAGCTACTGCTTTAATAAGAGACTGAAGAGTGTTGAGAGTATATTGGTGCTTTCAAGTGTGGTTTTTAATTCAGTCCCATATAAATCACACGAGCATTGCAGTGTTCTTAAAGAGAATGAGAAGCTGTTGAACATACTGGAGCAGTCAAGTTTCATCATTACGTGAGTGCTGTCACTGAGTTCTGGTGGCTTTGATAATAACACACTACATGTGTAGGAAAACCTTGTCCTAAGAAATAATTTTACTTCTCTGATATGACTCTAAACATGATGTTCAATGTTGATGCTTTATTTGGAAGTATGCAGTGTCATAGACTTGATTCCTAGATAGAAAACAGTTGTACATTTTTCAAAGTAAATAGACATGTGGTCCCTTTCTTATTTAAAATCTCCTGCGTATGTTTGGCCCTCTTTATTAGAAGTGATGATTTGCTATCTGGGGTAACTTGCATTGCATTCAGTTGAACGGATGTTTAAAGGCAGAACTGAAGTGTGATGGTCTGTCCTCACACCTGCTGCTCAGTGAATGCAGTCTGTATAGTACCTCAGTGAAACAGTACTTGTGAATAACAAGACCACACATCACTAAATTACACTTCCATAACCCTTATTTGCACATTTTTAACTGTGATTGAATTGAGAGATTTGTGGTTTTTATTTTCACTTTTGTGCTCAGGGTATTTAGTTTATGCTAGATTTTTTTTTTCATTTTAATTATTCCCATAGAGCGCATTTGAGGAGCATGCTGACTTGTATCTGTTTGCTCTTTGATTTCATAACCCTTAAGAAATTAAACTAGGTTACTAGTGGAGGCCTATAGAACTTGTCTCATGTCAACTTAATTTTAAAAGTGTTAGTAGCGGTCACATTCTAGGGCTTGTGTGTATTTGTACGAAAATTGTTTTACAGCAGGATGAGGAAGTACTTGGCTTCTCATGGAAAATATTGTTTGTTTGTTTTTATATTTCTCGTGGCTTTTCATTGTGGTTTCTAACATGTGAAGGGGAGGAAGAGTGGTATTTGAAATATTTGTACTCAAATCTGTGTGGGAAATTAATTCTAAGTGCCTTATCCTGCCTGCTATTTGAAGATACAGCTGAAATATTAATACTGCAATTCACAAAATATTTCAAAAAACATAACGTTGCTGGTTTTAAACTTTTCTTTAAACAAAACTTTTGCTTCCTTCTAATGTGCTTTTTTTTTTTTTTTGGTGTGTTGTTGGTTGGTTTTTTTTTTTGTTTGTTTGCTTTGTTTTTTTTTAAGCCATGTTATCAGATAAGTCTGTTGCTAGCAGGCTCAATCATCGGGAACTTTATTTCATCAGCCAATTAGTGCTGCTGCCCCTATGCAGAGTACTTGTGGTCTGTGCCTTCACTGCTGGTGCTGGACCAGGCCTGCTGTAGCACTGCTGCCACTCCTCACTGACAGGCAGTGTGGCTTCTTTCAGGCACAGACCTAGTTTCAGTGGTTGTAAACAGGCAATTGATACATATCACCCCCAGCATTCTGTCCATAGTTTCACATAAACAACAGCATGTCTTCAGGGTAGAGTATATGTGTTTTTCATACGGAACCTTCATGAGGGTAAATATTAAGACATGTATTTCTTTTTCCAGGTGGTTATGATGGGTGACGTTATAGTGAAAACTGCATTATTATTCATTGGAAAGAAAAATCAAAACTGAGTAAGGAATGTGGGGTGGATTAAATTTTGCTGACTGTTAAGATGCTGAGCCGTTTGTAGTAAGACTAAATTTAAAATTTGTGGGTGTTTTTCTACAGCTTATACGTGGGGGAAAAAACTCCACCTAACTCAGTGAGGTGCTATTATTTTGCCTGTTCTGAACAGAAGTAATTGGACATAGTGTGTCACTTTAAACAAGGGATTTTAGCTGAGGTGTTCTGTGTTGGTAGACTTGTGAGGGAAATTGAGGACTTTCTTTGTATATTTAGAGGGAAGCATTATCTTACCTTTCAATTGCTAATCCAGAAAGGAATAATTTTGAGAATCAATTGAGACAGAACCACTTTAATGTCACTAACTGGAGGCTGGGAACTTTGGAGCTTTCTGCCACATGTGGAAAGTGGGGCAGATCTGAAAATGTTTGTGATAACTCAGAGGAGCTTTTCTGTTGGAAGAGGGCAAAGTCTTATTGGTGAATTTTGCTTAGTAAGTGTTAGCCTCTTAAACAGGTAAATCTTGATATTTGGTATTGGACCAAAACTTAATAGTCTTTGCACATTCAGTCTTACATAATGTAATCTCCAGGTGACTGTGTTACTGAAGTACTTGATAAAAGCCATTTACAGCGTGCTGTTCCAAAGCGGTCAAAGCACTGGCATCATGTTTTACTAAAAGCACTTCTAAATTGAACAGCATGCTCTTGCAATTTTAAGCTGTCACTGCAGTATTTTGAAGGGTGAACCTGGGGAAGTAAGCAGGCAACGATATGCACAGTTTCATTGTTTTCAGTGAAATCCTACATCTAGCTGTTTTCAGCCACCACTCATCTGATGTCTTTTATTATCAGAAGGCCGCACAGGCATTTGAGACACTACTAATATGCAGGATATGTGCACAGTGTGTGCTCACTTGCACTTGAATCCCTTTGACAATCAAAGTGCTAATTCTTTGCCTGGTTGTTACTCTTCACTATTGAGTGTCTTTTTAAAGTTTGTGGTTTCTGTGAACCTGTGTATTATGAAGGATCCCACTTAAACCTAGCAAATACTTCAGAACAGGAAGTACAACGTTTGTAAATATACACCTTTGTGTTGAGCCAGGTATTATCTAAGTTCTGCAAAACATTACTGTGATGTCTTCTCAGCAAAAAGGATTTTACCTGCAACTTGTAGTCTGCTCAGTAACTAGTTTGAAACGGGCTAGCAGAGGCAACAATAGAATAATGCGATTGGGTGTCCTTATTGTCTGAAGAATTAAGATACTCTAGAGAATTTGGCTTCTCAGTCTATAAAGAATTTCTTTTAAGTTTGGTCTTGGTGTGATAACTGGTTTGTAAGCACTTCCTTGCTTAATAAAAAGGCAACTAGAGCCCCTAAATGTATTCCGTGCCTTGTGGGATTAGCCTTGTTTGTCTCCTGTTTCCAAGTATGAAAAGGCAGCACCACTACAGACAGCATTTCTATTTACTGAACTAGCATCATTTCTTATCAGGTGACTGGCTTCTAATATTCTTTAGAGCAAGTCTTCCCCATAACACTACCATAGATGTGTGTTATTTTAATATAGGAAACTGCTCGTAGCTGACTGTAACAAATGCTGCAAGGTATTTTCACTTGCATCACTACAAAGTGACTGCAAGTTCTTTGTGGACCTTTGGCAGACATGTAAATACACTAAGAGCAAACCCTGAATATAAATCAAATAAAGTAGCCCGGCAACAGTACAGCTGATTGTTTGCTTCTGCAGGCATTGCTGAACTGTCATAGCACCACTCTGCTACTGTGTGGGTGGACGTGAGAGTTGCCCTATCTATCCATCATTAACACAGCACAGATAGCATTGGATCTCATTTGCCCCTAGCAGGGAAGTAGGTTTTATTTCAGGGCACCCTAGGAGGTGAGAAGTAACTCCAGGGAAGCTGGACCTGTGGTCTTAATGCTTCTGCGGGAAGCTTCTTGTAATGAGATCCTGCATGAATCTGATTACTGCAGTTTTGTTGCTCAGACAAGCAGCGCCCAAACAATTTTAATGGGGTGATGAATTTCAGAAACCCACAAGAAATTCAAACAAACATGCATACACTTTTGACAAATACTGACCATATTTTTGAGTGGATTCTGTAGCTGTCCAACAGTCCAAGTTTTTACACCTACTGTGTTTAAATGCCTCTGCTTTGGGAAACCTGGAAGTGTTATTCAAAATGGTATTCAGTTCTTAAAATGGTAGTCATCAAATATTTTGGAATTTACTTCAGGCTTTTTTTGTTAAATGTTGAGCACATTTTTGGGGTACAGAATAGGAAGTTTATTTTTTACTTAAAAAATTATTTCCAAACAAACAGTGTCTCCATTGAAAGTACATGAGAGTGTAAATTAATATTGACATAAATGGAGATTATCAAATAAACTGTGCGATAATTTTGTTTTCATTAACCTTTCCACTGCCTGGAAACTAAATAAAAACAATATGGTTTCTATGGAGCAGAACTGCATTAGGTTACTTCCTTGAATTCTTGGTCTTGTAAAAATGAAGTTCAACAATGGCTGCAGATTTTGTGAGTTCTGGAACTAAAGCTGCTTAGTTGTACTTCTCTACTAGTACTGGCTTTCGTGGAGATTTCTATATTAAATGGTTGAACTGCAAGTTTACAGAAACTGGAGTGCTAACCAAGGTACTTGTAGATCGATATTTTAATTATACACTCCAAATTTTCTACTGACTTCAGGTGAAATGTTTAAAAGGTTTCTCTTTTGTTTGCGAATGGCTTAAATCTGGGAAGTTGTCAGTTTGTATCTAGACTACTGAGATTTTACATTTTGGTTTCTGATTTTTCCCTTGTGTTCTGACCTGAAGTCTAGTTAACAGTAACTTCTTGATTGAAAGTCTTGATCACTGCTTTTTGTTTGTCCTTTGAGTTATGCATTCAATATGTAAATGTTCAGGTTTAGCTGTATAATTACCATATAGTCCATAAATATGTTCATATTTATTGTAGTGTTAGAAGCTTAACAGCCTGTTTTTTTTTCTGTCTTGAACCGTAAGTGTTTTGGAATTTAATGCAGTGATTAGGTCAGTGTGTTTGCCTTCAGGCATCAGTCACTTAATCTAAACTCTGCTGAAAATGTCTGGCACATTACTTATTTGAAAATAATATTATTCAATAAAAGAAAACTGGCATATGTATCTTTGCATGAAAAACAGTGAAGCAAACAAAGGTTGTCATGCAATGGGGCACTGAAGGTGTGGCTTACTTAACCTTCTGCCTCCTGCTTTCCAGGCAGGGTTATCTTCATTCAAACATTTTGTGCAGCCTGTTGTACTTTCCATTAATCTTGAGTCTCTGAACTGCTTTTCTAATAATGTATTTTCACAAAGGCAGTGTGGTGTCTCACCAGCTTAACTGCAAATTAGTCATAGAGTAAGTACAAAACACAAAAGCTTTTAATCACATAGCCATGGTTCAAAGGCAACTCTTTTTCTTGCCAAAGTTGGAAATAGTGGACTTATAAAAATTCGGCAAAACTCTGCATGATCATGGGAAGTCCGCTTCTTCAAAAGAGCCTTGAAAGAACGGAGGGGAAAATCAGGAAAAGACATGGATTACAGGTTATTCCTTTGTTTTCATTTCCACAATGACCTTTTGAAACAACTCTTTCCCATGCTAGTGACTGTCAGGTTTTCCTTTGCTCCTAAAAGGAAGAATTAAACCTAAAATTAAATCTTTTCACAGGATGCTATTAACTTTATGCAGCAGCTGTTTTACCTATGATTTCACTCACTGCTGAGGGGGAAAAAAAAAAGGGACAAATGTGGAGGTGCATTCTGACCTAGCAGTTTGTGTGGTCTTCTCATAACAGGTTAAAAAAGTTTTTAGTCTTCCTGTGGAAGCCTGTTCAAAACTTCAGGTACATGTCATAGTGGACTTCCAGTGCATTTCTAATTTATTACTGGCAATATTGTAATTGGAAATAATACTTTCACTTCTGCACAACTAGGTAGTTTTGCTTATTCCCTTTACTGTTTATGATTATTCCCCATTCCTTTCCTTGTCTTTTCACACCAGAGAAGGTGAGAAGAATGCTAAAACTTGAAAATGGGCTTCTAAACTTGCCAATAAATATTAGGGAATCAAAAACAGATGCGGTATGTTTTCCCTCAGCTTTCTCCAGTCGTCTCAGTCTCTGCTTTCAGTGAAGCAGTGTTGACTTAAACTGTTGCTGTATGTCGCCCGCTCCCTGTAATTAAGTCATCTTAGAGTACTGATGTGAGGAAACAAACTTAGAATAGTTTTCTTATTTGGATTAAAGGAATAATCAACTCTGGCTGGTACTTAAATACTCAAACAGATGTATTACAGTTCACATCTTATTACATTGTACTTTAATGAGGCAGAGAATTTTTCTCTTCAAACGCAACTAGTAGTTTTTAACTGATGGGGATGATGCAAGGCTCAGGAAAATGACATGGTGTATAGATTTCCTTACTGAGCCAGAGGAAAATTTGAACAACTTTCCTTTCAAATATGATTATCCCGATGTCAGGATTTTGATGTGTTCCTGTTAGAATGTCCAGGAATTGCTGTTTCATCTGCACTCTGTCTTTTTGAAGTTAGATTTTAGCATTTCCTCACGATGGCTTTGAAGTTCTGCAGTCAAGCTGGGATATCAAAGGGCTAAAGGAATTCAGCCATAATTGTTTTATGGCTTGACAGAAGTCAGACCTATTTGTATAGGTAGCACAGAAAATAGCTGTGATTTGACAGTTTGGTGCCATTTATCTCCACCATTTAAAAAGGAAAAAAAATTGAATGGGTATTTTTGGAAACAGGAACTAAATTGTAAATGAAAATTGCGTCTCTGATTTCTCAAAGGAACAAGAAGGAAACAGTTTAGGAAACTTTTTATTGAAGTGAAGTTAATGAGGCTCTGTCTACTTTAAGAAGATGTAATACTGTATGTGTTCTGTGAAACTGCATTCGTTCTTGTAGTACAAAAGCACATAAACACGCAGAATAAAAAGGACTTAATTGCTAAGTAATCAGAAGAGCAAATTCATGGAAACTTACGCTGTAGTTGGAGTAAGTTGTCTAAGTGACATTAAGACTGGAAAACTAGAAAGAAGTCATATTATGTCGTGAGTATGTATATGATGCCCTTGCCATCTTCTGAAAAACCTTACTCCAGAGTAGTACAATTCAAGTCTGAGCAGTTAAGCTTAAAAACTGGAAAGTGTAGTAGAACTCTTTCTCAGTTGCTTGGAGAAGACAGCCTGGAGATGTTGGCAATCATACTTAAAACAAGCAAAACAAAACAAAATTAGAGTGACGAAGAAGCACTGGGTCCCCTTAAATGAGTTTTTGAGTTTCTGTTGCTTTCCAGTGTGTTGATATGCATCTGGTGACAGCAGCTTATGTTTATTTGCCTTCGATCTCTGTTAACTGTATTGTGTTACCCCAGCGTTATAGTTTAAACTGACAAGTGGCTAGGCACTACAGAACTGTTTATTTGCTAGTCTTGCAGTGGGATGGGGGATGGAATGGGTGAGAAAAATAAAAGAACTTTTAGGCTGAGACAATTAAATAGGAAATAAAAGGAGAAAAAATAAACAGGGAGGGAGTGGGAGGAATAGAAAAAAAAAAAAACTAGCCCCAAAGCAGCAAAAAAGAGTAAACAAGCAGGTGATTCACAATGCAGTTGCTCATCACTAACAGTCTGATGTCTAGCCAGTCACAGAATGGTTTGGAAGACACTTTATTCATCTCCATTATACTTAGGTCTTAAAATTTCCACTGCTTGCCAGTTAATCATTCTTCCTGTCCTTTGATACATGCAGAGATATAATTCCCTTAGTCTCTGGACTGTCCCTTTAAAATGTCTGCTGACATCCTAAAAATCCTTGATTTGGGGCTCCCTTTATCATCATGGACCTTCCAGAGAGAAGAGATGATGTGTGGTGCTGGATTGTGAAATGCTGAAGCTTGCTTTGGTCTCATCATTGCTACACTGTCCTGGTTCCATCAAGATTTATTGTTGGTACCACTGTGTTGTGCATTACTGTAATGTCACTGATATGATGTATAACAACTATGGTAATGATGGCATTTAGGAACTCAAGTAATTGGATAGTTTCAGCTCAAATCAAATCCACTTGAGGTACATGTAGAAATTCTCCATCATTCTGTACCACACTCACCATGTGTACCTAGGTCTTCCATACCAGGGAGGCTTTATCTTCTTTTCTTGCTTACATGTGAAATGTGCTGCAATTATGGAAGACCTGTGCAAAGGATGTCCATGGTCAAGTCCACCCCTTGATCCTGAACTGATTAGTACCTCAATAGCTTGAGGAGTCACAACCTAGAAATAATTTACCTTTGTGTTCCAGTCTAGAATTATTGGGGCCACTTCAATCCTGACTCATTTTCTGATTGTTTTGGTGTTCTTCAGTGGCCCAATTCTTGGAAATGAGAGCGTGTATGTGACTTGCTTTTTGAACCATGCTCTTTACCCAGGCAGGAGGATCTTTGTACTGAGCAGCAGCCCGGATGGGTTTGCCATAGGTGTGTTTGAGGAGTTAACCAGTACCATGTTTAGGGTAGTGATACAGAGAAGTGTTCTCTGCAATACTGTTCCTTTGCTTGTGGTAATGGCAAGCGCTGGCAAACCTTCTTTCCTTAGTTTAAAGCAGCATTTAAAGAGATGTGAATAGGCAGTGGCTTTGGGTTCAGGTAGGACAGCCTGACACAATGTCTGAATATGAATCTAAAAAGACATGGAACTGCATCTAGTTTGTGAAAGTAACAAATGCAGTTGCACTGTGATGTAGTACTCTGCAAATACGGGGGCATCAGGGCATCAGCGTTCCTCGTCTTGAAATTTGTACATTTTTAGTGTACAAAAATTGACTGAAATATGAAGAGACTTTCTGTCTATGGCATGGCTATAGTCATTTGACTTCCAGCAACTTCCTACTAATGTGTTTGTTTGATATCTTAGTTGGATTGTGCCCTGAAAAAGATTTCAATTAGATGCTAGTGATGTTTATTCTGGTTAGGGGCATCTCTGAACTGCATGAAGTCCTCCAGAGAAGAAGTACTTCTCCTGCAGTTAGCAGTTGTAGTTTGCCTCTTTCTTCATTGCATAAAGGGGGCCAAGGAGCTGTGCACAGCACTTAGTAGGTGAAGTGCCTTTATAAATATTCTGTTTAGTAACATCCTTGTTGTCAGCTCCTAAAACTCACTTCTGGTTATTTTAGTCTCAGTGCACTAGATGAGACACCTAGAGAAGTTTTATTTTTCATTTGCTAGTGTGTTATACACACAGTGTAGTTCTCAGGGAAAAAATACAACGTGCATCTGTTCTTATTCTGAGCTTCGAGTACCTGAGAAGCTTTAAATGGTAATGGATCATTACAAGAGCTTTTGTTTATACCATCCTTTCTGAAGTGCTACAGCCATGCTGCTATTTCCTGTGTAAAGTTTATAGCAAAAAGGAACGTTTCTTTGAAACATCTATAAAACAAGATACATTGTAAAAAGTGCAGGTTGTGAGCTTACCTACCAAGCTGAATTCCCATATAACTAATCTTACCCTGCCTTAGCTAAGGCTAAAGGTTTGCTTTTCTGCAGCAGCTCAGTACCTCTTCATTAAGAGTTTTATTGTCCTCTTCCTACTTGTCTATGGCCGTGCTCTTCTGTATGTGGACTGCTGCTGCTTTTCACATGACAGTGGTATGATCTGGACCTTCATTCAATGTAAAGCAACTTTCAAGTCCTTCCAACCACTTCTGTTTCTGAACTCTAGAAGTCATTTTCTGTTGGGTCTGTGGGCTGAAGTGTCTGTAGCACTACAGGCATCCAGTGAAAATGGGAGAGATGGGAATGGGTGGTTGAGATTTGGAAGGAAGTACAGGACTTCTGCTTTTGACTTGAAGTCAAATGAGGGAGGATACCATGTTTAAAACAAAATGCATCCTCTGTCTGTGTTTTACAAAACAAAAATCAAAAAACAAAACAAAAAACAAACCCACCTTGGTCTCTCTCCTCAGGATGGGTTGTAATTAAATGACTTCTTCACTTTTGATTTGGTCTGTTTTTGATTAAGGTTAACTGAATGCAAGCTGTTGGAACTGAGAGTAATGGATGAAGTTGCAGTTCTGGGTGGGGAGACCACCCTTCAGTAAGTGGGTGGTCAGACGGTGGAACTGGCTTCCCAGGGCAGTGGTCATGGCACTGAGCATGCTGGTGTTGAAAAAGCATTTGGATACCACTCAGAAATATGCCTTGAATTTTGGGTGGTGCTGTATGGAGCTAAGAGTTGGGCCTTTTGATATATGTGTGTCTCTTCAAACTCAGAGTATTCTGTGATTCTGTTCTATGATTGTTTGATTCTATAGTTTTTCTTTAAATGTTAATTTCTAAGCATAAACACAGGAGGCCAGCACTGGCTCAAGCTTTATCTCACTACAAATATATAGTAATATAATGAAGCTATAACTTTTAACACTTTCTACAGTGGAATTGATCCATACTAAAGCTAAATTAGGTGTTCATTTTTCCTATGTTAATTCATGCTTAGGGTACAGCCCTGGCTTCATAAAAACAATATAAACTTTTTATTTCTGGTAGTAAATGTTTTTATTGTTGATTTATTACTTAACTCATACTAGAAGCCTATGTTTTGTAGATATCTGAAGCTGAGAGGCTTTTTGTTGCTGACAAGTTGTTTTTGTTTTTGTTTTTAATTAGGTTCCTCAGGCTGTATTGCTTGCTTTATTTTTGCAGATTGAAGAAAGCAAATCAAATATGTTGGTCCTGAATCTGCAACACATTAAGTGTAGGATTTCTAGTGCTGCTTCCAGGACTTGTTATACCATATCAGACACATCTAGTGTTTCTTCCATAATACTGAATCCAGTTCTTCCATAATCCAAATCCAGGAAGAAATGTTAGGGAATACTGGAGTGTTTCTTTTACACTGTTGGTAGTGATGGGACTTGGATGGGTTGGAGTACTGCAGTCACCACTTCTTCACGAAAAGCTGAAGACTCCTGACAGTTGCTTGGCAAAAACCAGATGTTACCAGGAAAATGTGGAGTGGTAGCTAATTACTGTATATGTTTTTGTACCTACTGGTTCAAAACCCACAAGGCTTGACTTTCTATTCCACAAGCTTGGGAATGCTTTCTCACTAGTAAAGCTGCATGTGATCTTCTGTATGCATTTTAACAGTTAGAAAAGTCCACTGCTTTCTGTTCTTGCTTGCTCCCAGGCCATTGGTGTCCAAAAGATAGTAATGTGTGATGTCATTTCGGAGTCAGCCGTGGAGAGTTCTTGTGACATCAGGACTGACCTAATGTGTAAGTATGGGATACAGTGGTGTTCCATTTAGGCAGGTTGGAAGATGAGAAAGCTTTTCAATTGTCATGTCTGGCAACTTCTTGGTGAGAATTATCAACTAGCTTATTGTGTGACTATAGTGATGTGAATGCAGCCTGATGCAGGTGTTTTCTTCTTTTCAAAAAAGTCTATTTAATGTTAGTAATTTTCATTGTAGGGCATTGATGGAAACAAATCTATTGGACTCCAAAAATGTAACGTGCAATGTAGAACTGCTTATCAAGCTCACAGACACATTGAGAATTCATGGCCTTAGAACTGACAAGAGTACCAACTGATCAATCGGGTGGAAAGGCTGTTGGTTGTCAAAACGTGGGCATTTTACAGATGTTAGTTAGCCCGTGATGGTCTTTCAGTTCTTGAATTTTAGATACTTTTTGTAAATATTTGCTGTCTTAAAGAATTGACTTATTTTTCAAAATCCCTCATCTTATTTATTTTTATAAAAGCACATATAATAAATCTCGGGTTTGCTATTACTTCTCTTTTTATCCTCTGGAGGGAAGGTGTACTGTGTGCATTTCTCAACAGCCCTGTGCTCAGGAGAAGCATGTGGAAAAGTGATGAACAGACTTACCAGTAAAGTAGGGAGACTGGAGCTTCAGGGTTAGCGTTTTTCCTTCTGAGGTAGGTGAACAGAATTAACTATCTAAGCATAGGTAGGATTCCTTGATTTGTGTCTACAGGTGTAGCTCCTTATTAACTCTTCTAATGGAAGAGGCAAAAGCTACTGCAGCTACCTACAGGCATTGCCATGGAGGTTCTCCTGTGATGTTCCAATTTGTTTCAGCTGGTAGTTACTTAGGTTTAGGATTATTACCTGTTTTACAAACAGTGCCTACTGCTGACGTAATAAAATTGACCTCTTGTAGAATAAAGTACTGGGGAACAAAACCATATGGTGCAAATTCATTCATCTTAAGATTTAAGATAAGTGTCATGAGGGAAACCTCTTGTGTGCTTCTTTTTAATGAGAACATCATTTTTTATGTTATGACTTCACAAGGAGATTTATATTTTCCCTATTCTGCATGCTTGGGAAGTGACTGCAGGACAAAATCCTGTGGTTTTTTTTTGTTTGTTTTTGTTTTTCCCTTTATTATTGAATTTATGAATTGAATGTGAAGCAGTATTTATCAGTGTGATATAAAGCAGTTTGATTTTTGGAATAAAGCTAAGATAATACAATTTTTTAATGTAATACATTTTCTCAGCCAGTTTTATTTCCTCTTGAATCCAACTTTGCACTGTTTGGAAGTGCTTTGGGGACAGTTATGATAAAAATGCATTTTTTATTACTGAAATATTTGAAGATTACACTACTGGTACTATACCAGCATATACCAGTATAGCATGATTCTTCTGTTGATAAAGACTTTTCTCTAAACAGGTGGCCATTTATTTGTCTATGAAATTGATTTAGGCTTTTCAATTAAAATACTGTAGCTCAAACGAAAAATGTCCATGCTTATTATGTCATAACTTTCTGGATCTAGAAAATAATTGGACTTAGTGGAAGATATCTCCTCCAGGAAAGTTCAGGTAACTGAATGTGAAGGGTTAGCTTGTGGTACTGATGGCTGAAGGTGCTGGCAGAACCTAATATATTTAAAATATAGTTGTTGACATACCAATACACATGTGCTAACTCCAAATAAATTGAGTGCTGTATATTGTTAAATTTAATTACCTAAAGTGTAGTAAGGTTAAAAGAACATAGCACATGTTAACGTGGAGAAATACAGGACATAGGTTCTTATATTAAAAGTAAAATCAGCACTGAATTTTCATGAGTTTTCCATTTGTTACCTCAAGTAAAAAACAGTAGCAAATATAAACAAAAAGTTGAAGGTAGTAAAATGATATGCCCTGATGGGATGTGACTAGGAGTGTTGAGAAGACTGGCCTGTGTTGCTGGGAGGCTGCTGCTGATTATCTTGGGAATAGTGGCAGCTGAGTGGTTCATGAGAACTGGAAAAAAAAAAAGTATGCTTTGGTAGGAGGGTTGGACTAGATGATCTCTAGAGGTCCCTTCCAACCCCGACAATTCTGTGATTCTGTGAAGAGAAGCAGGATGTAGGATCCTGAGAACTACAGGACAGTCAGCCTCACCTCAACCCCTGAGCAAGTGAGATGACAAATTAGTCCTGGAAATAATTTCCAGAACGTAGCAGGGTGATTAGAAGTAGTCAGCGTGGATTTATGAAGGAAAGCAATCCTTTGACTGGCCTCATATAGCCTTCTTATGAGATAGATGGATTTCTGGATGAATGGAGGGAAGACACTGGATGTTGTTTTCATGACATAATCAGATTTTTAACACTGTCTTATGTCTCCTTGTCAAATGACAAATGAGCTAAATGGAAAGTAGAGTGTTGTGATGGCTAGTTGAACTGCCAGGCTCGCTGGGCTGTGCTCAGCAGTGCAAAATCTAAGTAGTAACCAGTCTGCAAGGGCCCATACTATTTAACATCTTTATGAACATATTCATGAACAACCTGCACTCACAGCAAATTTGCAGTTAATACAAAACTGGGATTAGGATCTCTGGGCTCTGTGCTGTCCAGCAGAGAGATGTGGGCAGTCTTGTATAAGTCAACAGGAACCTCATTCAGTTAAACCTGTGAAAGCCCCAAATCTTTTATATGGGGAAGAATTACCCCTAACTACCAGTACAGACTAGGGGACCAATCAGCTGTGGCTTGTGTAAGAAACAGTGTTGCCAGCAGGAGCAGGGAGATGATTATGCCCCTCTACTTGGCCCCAGTGAGGCAATACCTTGTGTACTGAACATATGTTCAGTTTTAGGCTCCTCAGTACAAGAGGGAGATTAAGGTCCTGGATTGTGCCCAGAAAAGGGCAACAAATTGTGGGAAGGATCTAGAGCACAAATATAATGGGGAGCAGAAGGAACTGGGATTGTGCAGTCCAGAGAAGAGGAGGTTCAGGGAAGACTTTATGCCTTTCTATGACTATCTGAAAGGAGGTTATGCCGGGGTAGCAGTCAGCCTCTTCTCCTGCATAACTAGTGATAGGACTAGAGAGAATGGCTTCAAGTTGCTCCAGGGGAGGTTCAGCTTGGATATTAGGAAAATTTTGTCTCTGGAAGAGTGGTCAGGAGCTGGAACAGAATGCTCAGGGAGGTGGCTTAGTCACTGTCCCTGGAGGTGTTGAAGAAAAGTTTAGATTTTAAGGAGCTTAGGTGATGAGGAAATATGGGTGATAGGGGGACAGTTGGGCTAGATGATCTTGGAGGTTTTTCCTTTTTTCCAGTCTTGATGATTCTATGATTCCTGGGTCCTTCTTGCCCTTTTTGAAGGCAGGAGTGATATTGGGTGTCCTCCAGTCTTCAGGCACCTCTCCCATTCTCCGTGATCTTTCACAGGTGGTAGAAGGTGGTTTGACAGTCTCTTCTGCCAAATTCCTCAGCATCCATGGGTGCAGTCCTTTGAGAACCATGGATCTGTGTGTGTTGAGTTTGCCTAGGTGATCTCAAACCAGATCCTCCTCAAAATCCTTCCTTTCTCAGGCTCTCTTACCTCTAGGGTCTGGGGTTGCCAAAGGTCACCCTTAGCAGTTAAGACTTTAGAAGATTCTTAACTTCTTTTAGCAGAGAAGGCATTACAAGGATTCATATATTGAATTATTAAAGAACAGGTAGCATGTAGGATTCTTTATGGTATACCAAAATGTTTGTACCAGAATTTAAGTTCCTGTGAACTTACATTTGAAAGTCTGTCCTTATCTAAATACAAAATTCTGACTGGTAACACCAGATATATATTTGTCAATTGAGCAGTGCTGTGTTCAGTCAGTGATACACTGGTACTGCTCAGTTGAAATGACAGATCTATCATATATAGGTATTTAAACTGAGCAGTGTTGGTATATCACTGCCTGTTAGGCCTCAAAAAGAGGCATATGGTCAACTTAGATATCTGCTGCTTAAGATAAAAAGATATATAGTAATGTAAAACATTGTGCAACTCTGACCTGCACTGGAATCAGAGGGAAAAGGTTTGAGTCCGTAATATGTTCTTCTTTCCTCTTTCAATGGAAGTCTGTTGAAAAAGAAGCCTGCTGCAACTAAAAGTTCTTTATTCAGCAACTACTATTGCTGAACAGTGGAAGGGCTAACTATGTCACAAGACTCAGTGATAACAAAAATACAGTTTTGCTGGTATCAACTTTTTTTTTTGTAATTCAAAGCAGCAGTTCCTTAGCAAGAGCATTCCTGGAACAACAAGCACAGCTCTAACAGCAGAAAGCCAAGTATAGTACAAGTAGTTTGCTTTGGGTAAGGCAGCTTGGTCAGAAAATCGTTTGACCACTTAAGTTATCCAGGCCAAAGAATCCTACAGCTGACCACTTTCTAGGGAACATAACTATTACGAATCTGAAAATCTTCAACCAAACCCTACTTCAAAAAATAAAAACAAATAAAAATCACACAACAATGAAATAACCCAAACAACCTCAACCCAGATCATTTTCCTTGTCTTTTCTTGTGTTTGTAATCCTATTTTTTTCTTTCCCTCTTCCCTTTTGTCATGTCTAGGTAATTAACCACATACGCAAAGCTTGAGATTTGCAGAGGTCTGAAAGACTGACGCTTGAAGAAGGCAGATGATGCTGAACATTGACAGTCCCTTTATTTTTTTAAAAAGACAAAAAACAGACAATGGAACAACTGAAGGTAGAGCTGTATGGAAACAAATTTGTACTTGTTAGGTGCGGCTCTGTACCCAGGAGAGAAGATGAATCAGCCCTTAATTTTTTTAATCTTTTTTCTGCTGAGTAGTGTCAGCCTGGGTGTGTGTAAAGTCTGCAATAAATTAAGGGCTGCCTGAGAGCCTCTTGTCACTTCTTCTCAGCAGTCTCAGTCGCTGTCTTGCATAAAATAATTGAATGGAATGAAATAAAGATTCATTTTGCTACCACATTTCAGCTTTTCTGAGCGTTGTAGTTGAGCAGTCTGCCTGCACATCAGGATGTTTGGTGCTTTTCAACAAAAAGGGGAGTTGAGGAAGGAAAGTAAGTGAATTTTAAGGAAAAGCCTCAGAAACTTTGAACAGATATTTAAATCTTTCCTGAAGGTAAAGACCACGCTTTACACATTTGATGTGGGTAATCCTGTTCTTAATCAATGTCGGAACCCTTTTTTGTGTTCTGGAAATGTGATTAGACTTTCTCATGCTGAAAACCCCACACAAATGATCCAGCAGTTGGATTATTACAGTACTGAAAATTTTGATTTAATGTAAGATGAAAAAATTGTGAAATGATACAGAGAAAGTCAACTTTGTTTTCAGAGCTTGCCAGTGAAGTGCTCTGTGTATTGGAAGTTTTGCAGAAGTTTATCTGATGAAAAATTTTGGGCTGTTTTGTTCTGTTGTTTTTTCTAAGATGATTGGGGGGAGCAACATTTTTGGGTGTGTCTGTCTCTGAGTCTACCCCTTGGCGTCTCACAACCAGAAGGCTTGTGAGGTCACAGTTAAGTCATCTATCTGTCACAGTGCTCACCAGAACAGTTCCATGCTGCATGTTGCTTCTGTTTCAGCCAACATCTTGAATGCAGAAAGATATGGCAGTACCTGTGAATCAACTCCGTAATGGAGGTCTAAACATCATCTTTTTAACTGTGGTTTTCATTTATACTTTCCTTATTTATGAAGATGGTTTGATATGGTCACTTCTCTTATTCATGGGTTTTTATATGGGAAACCTCTTCTGTAATGTCAATTAACCTTTAATAAGAAAAAAAAAACCCAGCAAAAACAAAGTAATTGAATTGAAAAACAAATCAATTTAGAAAATAAGGATAGAGAACAGATTCTGGCCTGTTTTTAAATCTTCAAGACTTCAGGGAATTTGAATTTAAGGAAACAATAGAATAGACCTGGTAAGTAACTGCTCTTGTGATGAAGGTTAGTAATTTTGCTTAAGAGGAGGAATCCTTCAAAAAGTGTTTTGGCTCAGACTTGTGGGAAGGGCTCTTGTCATGGGGAAATTCCAGATTTGGTGAAGACATAACACACTGAGGTAATACTACTGCTTTGGTCTTAAGGTAATAGAAAAAGAGCAATCATTAGTCTGTGGAGTTTTGAGTGGATGGATTTATGGGATGCCAGAATTACATCAATGTCTGAAGAGTGTGTTTTGCTGTACCTTCTCTCTTAACTCCCCCTTCAGCATACGTGAGAACATGCTGCTTGAGTTACTAGATGACATTTTTCAGATGTCTTCTTACAATAAACAAAATTTCTGAAAGCTCTAGTTGTTCAAGCTAATGTTTCCATGCTTTGTCTATTTTTGGCTTTTTTTCCCCCAGGAAAAAAATTCCCCAAAAGTAATTGTTTGATTTTTCTGTGGGAAGGGAGGTAGGAGTGTTTAAAAGCTCCACCTGAGTTAAAATGGCTCTGCTCTCTCTGGGAGGCATATATTTTTCCATGCCTTTGAAGCATGTGAATGAAATCTGGTGGAAGATGTAATTTTGATCTAGATACTTTTGCCATTCCAAATTCAGAGACTGTTCCACTGTTCCCTCTTGAGAATGTTTCCATTTAATTATATTTTTTAATACATAAATCTTACTACGCTTTTTCTTTTCTCATTCGCTTTGCTCTTGTTCTTTTATGGCTGGATGAAAGTTCTGCAGTACAATTCACTTCTATGTGTGAAGATACAGAAGTGCTTTTAATAATTTCATGGCTTTAGCAGTAGGCCCTATCTGTCATGATGACGAGAAAAAATAATTATAAACTTTACCTCATTTTAACTTTAAGTAAAATAGCTCTATGTGGGCATATAGGATATTGAAGTGATTGCATTTTGAGTTACGGAAGTCTAAAGTTTTGTCCATTTTATACAAAAGGCATGCTAGTATAAAAAGTAGTACTACTCAAGGTATTTGAAGATCTTCCTTCAGATAACAAGGTTGGAAACTCTTTTCTATTTCTCAGAATGTCTGAAATACTGCTGTTTTCTACTATTTTGGGGATACCTTGCTGACTTGCAACTGATTTTTAAGTTTCTTTAGCAGTAAGATCTGCAAAACAAAATTTATTCTGTCATTCCTAATTTATGATGAGTATTCTGTAATACTTTCTGTATCATGAATGCCATAGACATCTTCATTATGTGGAGGACTATCAAGTATAATAATCTTTAATCTTGCAGGCAGTTATTCTTTATTTCATTAGACCAGAGGTGCAGATGTTTTTATAGCTGTAAAGTAGATAAAGCCTCCAGGAGACTTCCCTCCCTAGCATAAAATCAGAGATGGTGGAAAATATTCAAGATGGAGAACTGCAGTTAGGCCACTGATCCAGAGGAAATCTTTGATCAGGTGTGACTTTATTAAAATGAATGTTGCATGCAAGCTTACAGTGTCATCTTCCTTTGAGCTTCCAGAGATGCTGAAAACATACAAAAAATATTTTAGTATATTGTTCTCCTAGATTGCATTTTTGAAAGGTTGAAAAAATCCCATATTGAAAAAATATGGGATATTTCTGATAGGAGCTTAACCTACACCTGTTTCTCTATGTGATCATAAAGCTATTGGTACAAGGGTGTGAAGAAATCATGTTCTTGCCATTACCTGTATTCACTTTGTGTAAAGAAAACTTGAATGGATCTGAGCTCCTTGGAACTGTAATAGAGAGGGTATGTAAGTACTCAGAAATAGTTGAAATATGTGTACATCTGCTGCAAAGAGGCTTAAGAGTTGATCATGGATTAAGGAAGGGAGGAAATAAATCCTAAGGAAACATGATCATTAGCAAATGGGATTTGGATAGAGCCTACTAATGGATTTGCACTCTGAAAGCCCAGCCATGCTTATGCTTTCTAGAATATTTAACTTAGTAAGCTGGTAAAAGGTGGACAGCTGTTTAGAGGTGAAGTACAGATTTTTCCCACTTATTCCTGAAGTATAGCAACTTGCTGTCAGCTGTTTTCAGTGCTAACTCCTCGTTACCGTTCTGCCTTCACTGCTGGATTGCCAGTCTTGTTTTGAGGCTTTAGTGATGTAAATGGTTCTTTTTTCCTAGCTAAAAACTTAATTTTTTTTTTTGTAATTTGTGATGTGCTTCATTGAAAGATTGGATGAGAAAGGGTTGATGATTATCATAGAGGATAAAGGGAAAAATTTAAGTTGGTTATCTCCAGATAGAATATGTAAATCTAGTAGACCTCTGTTTTTACAAATAACCTTTACACAGTAAGTGGGGAAAAAAAATGGCACTCAAATGTATTTTGTGCTTTTTATTTTCTTGGTTTGTTTTTAAATTCAGTCTGACAGGATAAGGAACAGTAGTCACTTGACTGTGTAGTTGTATTCATTGAAATATTGCCTTCAATACTGGAGAGGAGTTCATCACTTTCAGTTCTAAATTCTCTATAATTCTTCTCTGTTTGTTTTCTCTTTGGACTTTATGGCTATTCACGCAAATTGCAAATCAGTATCTGGAACTTTCATCCAGCAACTTTGTCATATGGTGATGCTGTAAATTTGTTTTGGTTTTGACCAGCCCATAAATATACTTGTGCACAAGTCCATCACCAGTAGCAGTAAAGCTGTGAATAAGCTCTGCCATGCGCAGCCACTGTATACTGTCATAAATATACAAGTTTATCTTCTCTGTCAGAATAAGTATGTGGGATTTCAGGAGGATGTCTATTTCTGTAAAGTCATGGGACTATTCATATTGTCTTCCTCCTAATATCTAACCAAGTTATTTTTAGTCTTTATTCTCTATCCGTGTGTCTGGAATTAGCTGCATGTCTTCTGCATTTATGTTCAAGCTTACTCTGCCTTTGCACTCTGTCTTCTCTTAAAGACCTAACTAACATTTGTGCATTGCTAATACAAGAACAAAATGGCACAGATCTGCCTTACTGGGAATTGCATGCACACTGCATGTTCTCTTTGCTCTAAACAAATACGTGGAAACATCTTTGGCATGCTCGCGGCTTTACAGTCTCTCCTCAAGCTTTCGGTGGTTACTTAGTTTACCACAGATGCTGGTAAATACATCTTCATTTGCAGACAGATAATTGTTGTTGGAAGTTGTTGGCACTTAGAAGGAAAGACAGGCTAAGTATATCAGGATCTTGCAGTATATATTATCTTTCCTGCTTTATTTCATCTTCATTCTTTTTGAATGTTACTGACTGTGGTATTCTGGAGAGAACATCTTGGTGAGGGTCTCCAAAGAATACTGTTTGACTTGTTTGCTTATTTGGACATAGTATGAGATAGTTAAAGCAATGGTAGCTCTTTCAGTTCTCAACTAAGATCCTAGGGGAATTCGAAGCATTCCACAGGCAAAGAAATGTATCCTTATCTATGGGCATGTAGATCCTGAGGCATGATGGCAAATCTTCTTTAGAGGTGGGTGGCTGAACCTTGAAGGGAGTCCAACTCTGCTGTGTGCTCTGTCTTCCCACCATATCAAGTGTGAAGGGAAATAGATGTTCCTGGCTCATTCTCTGCTGTAGTTACACGTGGTTTTAGGATAATAAATCCAGTTTCTGCGTTTTTAAATTGCTCAGGAGAAGGGACTGAACTGTTACAAATCAAGTAAGAAAACTTGTAAACATAAGAGCTACAAATTTTGTACTCGTTTCTTAGAGTCACAAGCTACAAGTCTGTGGTCAAAACAGCCCAGAGACCTTCTTGGATGACCTCTTGGTCCTCCCAAGTATTTCTTTCTCCCTCTTCTCAGCTGTTCCCTTTTACTATCCAGCTGCTCTAAGGCTGTTGTGACCATATTCAGAAAGGCCCAGTCTGCTGTATAACCCTGGTTCTTTTACACACAGCAACCTTCTCTGCCGAGTAGGCCTGTATGTGCTTGCACACAAAGGAGAATTTCTTAATTGGCACTTGACCTGTTTCTCTCCTTGTAATCTCCTGACTGAAAGTTTCCTGCTACTGGTACTGTACCCTTTCTGTACTTGAAGCATTACTTTTCCAAAATAAAGTTGTCGTTTAATTTCTTTTTTTCAGCAGACCTGTAGACATTCAACATACGGTGCTACTCTTGGCGTATGAGCAGGCTTAGTCAGTTGCTGTGACAGCCAGGCTCAGCACTCTGTACTGACAGTGAGGTTGTGCATGTTCCACCTTGTTTCACTATGGATGAAGAGCTTTCAAGAAGAACATAACTGTCTGTCTGTCTAAGCTGAATTATGGGGTCATGTTCACAGTCCCCCTCTTCATTTTTTCCCCCCATATTCAATGGTGACTCTGACAGTCAGACTTCAGCAAAGTTTGTCTTCTCTAGACACTGAAGGCTGTATTTGCCTCAGTGTAGGTTGTTTAGTGACTACACACTGTATTTCACTATATACTGCCAGTGCCATAAAAAGTGCACGACTTGTCCTTTAGTATGATTGTGTTATAGACTAATTGGCATGAGTTTACAATGCAAGCCTAGCTTAGTCTGTAGTACTGTTTTTAATCCTACGTGAGCAGGAGGCATGGAAGTTACTTGCCCCATTGAGGTGATAAAGGGACACTTGTAGTTTCACTCCTGTGTTCAAACAAGTCTATAAGGAGCTTCATGTAGTTAGCTGCATTTTCTGACAACTTTTCACGCAGTGCAAGGAGTAGTAGTAGTAGTTTTCTTGAAGGGCTTTTCAGTTTCCTCTCAACAGTGAATATCTATCAACGTTAACTGTACCAGATCTGTCACTTTACTAGTTAGGTAATTTTAAAGTCTTCAATAAGTTAATCCTCTAATGTATATTTCTTCTATATTTTATAAGTGCATAGGAAGTCACTAAGGACCAACTGCTACTGTGTCTTTTCAGAATGCCTTGAAGTTGTTCTACAGTTAATTTTAATTATGCAAAAAAGTTCCTGTGACCTCACTACTGAATACCTATTTACCAATTACCTACAGGCTAATTTTACACTCACTATGTAAGGAATATATAGATTTCAGAATAATGCATTCTGACTGCAGGAGTAATACAATAACTGCTGACCATCAGACAATTATATTTATATTTTGGGACACCTAAATGTGCATTTAGTTTGCACTTGGAATACCTGCTAGGTATTCCCATCCTTGATCCCAGTTGGGAACCTACACGACATTTCTCGTCCTTAGAAGAGACATTCATTAACTTCATATACTGTGACGGTACTTGTGATTTCAGCAGTACTACATGCAGTTCAGCCCCTCCTCTTGAGTAATTTAAAAGCACAGGCACCAAGCAGTTTTATTATCCTACAGCAGAATGTAACTGAAACTCCAGAGAAGTGGAGTTTAGTGATTGGACTAGTCCCCAGTGCTGAGATGGTATGCTGCTTTTATAGCAGGGAGATGGTGGGAGCTGAACTCAGACAACTTATATGACTGAAAATGTGCCTCATAAAAATTTCTCAGTGGTCACGTTAAAACAAAAATGCTAAATGTATAAAGAGAGGAGGTACAGCAACACTGGGGCCCCCAGTAGAAGAAGGACGTTGGAGCAGATCCAGAGGAAGACCATAAAGATGATCAGAGGAGAGGGCTGGAGCACCTCTCCTACAAGGACAGGCTGAGAGAGCTGGGACTTTTCAGCCTAAAGAAGAGAAGGCTCTTGTGGGGACCCTATACTTTCTGGGGGTAAAAGCTGGGGAGGAACTTTTTATAATGGCGTGTATTGACAGGACAAGATAACGCTGATAACACTGTTAAAAGTTTAACTGATCAGAACCAATTGTTTGTGGTTTTCAACTTTCTGATGGTAGTCCCTATACTGTAGAGCTTTTGTCTGAGGTGCTCTGTGGTGGTTTTTTATTTTTATTTTTTATTTTTATTGCTATGACCACTTCCCTTAAAATTAATACTTTGCTCACTGATGGGCTGGCCATTGCAGAGCTGAACAGTAAACCCAATTAATTTGAGAGCTTTTTTCAGCATGGATCTTTGCAGCAGTGGAGATTGACATAGCTGCTTGCAGGCTGGCTATATATTGCCCATCAAAAGCTCTCTGATGTGACAGAGAACATGGGTTTGCTGTGCAGTGTCAGCTGTGGAGCTGTTCAAAGGCAAGCTGAAAGCCACACTGTACAGGAAATTAAATCACTGGGCAGGCAAGTGGAACTGGGCTGACTGCAGTCCTTAATGCCTCTGTAATGAGGGGCCTACAAGGAACGTTACTCAGCAGCTGTGATGTCCATTGTGTGATGCCAATTAAATAACACACGTGGAATTTCAGACAGCTAGGATTTGGACATAACCAGAAAGGACTTGAAGGCTTCTTCCAATGCAGAAATTAATTGTGGTGTCCTGGGGAATGAGGAGTGGTTGAACTGTCTCTGTGTGTAAATCTGTTGAACAGTGCTATCTTTAATATAAGCCTGGATAATTTGGTGTTGATTAAATAATTCTTGTTGAGAACTGAGTTCTAGTGACAGGCTGAATTATCTATGTATTAGTTCTGCTTTATACCCTCCTAGAGCTACTGTACTACTTCCTGGGGTGTTGCTTTGGGAGCAGCGTACATGTAGGTCACTCTGAAATTAATGCCTCATGTTTATTTCCATGGAAACTGCAGGAGATAGAATGAAAAGTATACCAGTATTTAATAGAGCAAATTCTCTTCTACAGAACAGGCAGCTTTTCAACATAGTAACTACCATTTAGAAATGTTTTTTTGCCAGTGATGAACAAGAGCCTGTATGCTGTGGTTGTAAAAGTCTGTGCCAGTGGAGGTGACCCAATGTTTACCACTGATGAAATGCACCACTCACTGCCTTGCTGTGCTTATATCCACTGTTTGTTAAGAATAAACGTTCAGAAAGCATCAGTGAATGTTAGTGAGTGCCATTTTTTTTTACTGGTGGAGGAATTTTGAATTTGCGTATGTGTGGATTTTTTTGTTTTGCTTTCTTTCTTTTATTACTTACTCATGTGTTGAATTATTAGATGACTGTGTAGGTAGGGAAAATAACTTTTTTCCAGTGGACTAAAAACTCAAGCACCGTAACTTTCACAAATGAGCAGTGCTAATTCTGCTCACCAAACAGTTCTAACCACTAAGTTTTGAGCTACATCATTTTGATCATAGCAGCTATAAGACCAGCAAAGGTAGCTGGAGTAATTGCCACTTGGCCTCAAACTGTTTAGAAACCAGTCACAATTGCTAGTTAAACTTTTCTCACTTTTTTGTTTCAGGCTTAAAATAATGGTATGTGATTAAAATCTGTCTCCATTTGGCACAAAAGCCTAGTGAACTGTTTTACCTAATTCACATTTAGAGATATTACTTTGCAGATATGGTCGTGCTTATTAATCTTTAAATCTAAAAGGGATGTTGCAAAAGGTGGAAATGGCGAGCAGAAGAACTGCTTACAGCAACTTAGGTACTGCCATCCCTAAAGTAGTGTAGTGTACTTTTTAAGTGTGTAATTTTTAATGAAGGAAGTAGGTAATTGTGGAAATGTGTGTTCAAGTGACCACATTTGGTGCCAAGAGGCAAGTTTCCTCTTTTAGCTGCACGGGATTTGAGAGGAATTATCTCCAGCATGTTACATTTCTTTCCCAAACCAGCTAGTGGGAAATCTAGCTGAGGTAGCGGCTGTCTTATGCCAGTCCTTGGTGTAGAGGTGAAGATGTCATGAAGTTTGCATTGAAGGGTGGCTGAAACTTTGAGAAAAATTTGTGTATTTAAAAGACAAGACAAAAGAAAAAAACCTACTCTTTAAAAGCTGTGGATCTTTTTGATCGGGGAACTTCTTCTAACTTTAGGCTTCTGAAAGAACTGAATGTAATTAAATTTAAAACTTTTTTTTTGTGTTTCTAAAACCATATTATTCAATATTTACTTTTCTTCCCCCTGACTTTGTTCCCCAGTACATCAGAATGAATTTATTCTAGTGGAAAATAATATCCCTCATTTTCCAGGCCTCGTCCCAAATCCAGAAGACTTTGAAGGGAGGGAAGGAATGAACTGGCTGAGTTTCAGAGAGGAAAACAGTTCTACAAAAAGACATCAAAATGCACTAAGGAGATGGTTTCTAAACTGATACATCCAAACTAATGCTTTCTCATGTTTGAAAAGTTCAGCTACGCATATTACCTGCAAGCATATTATTACAGGGAGTGGTGCTGTGAGATGTCTGTGGTGTTGAGCTTATTTGAGATATGTGCCTGGCTCTGCAAGGTGTGGTGTCAAATGCCAATAAAGAGAACGTTCACTGTTAGTAGTCCTCAGTGTGAGTTTTGTGGATGCAGGCATCCTTTGGCGTATGGGTTGTCCAAGGACACAATATCATCATGGGCATTTTCAATGGTAGCTACTTTTTTCAGTGCTGTGTTATCCATGCTGTTAGAAAACACTTCTCTGTTTCTAAGTTTGCATGTGTGATTTTAAGGCTAGATGTTATGCTTGTATAATGCAGGGTTTTATTTTCCTTGTAGACTTGAGTAATTCTTGTAATTTAATGTTAAATTCAACTTTGTTCAGCCATATAAATGTGAAGATGAGACCAAAAGAGATATGAATTTATGATTTTCTTTTTTGAGACTTGAACTATACTTTACTTTGTGAAGTGAAAAAGCTGGCAGTGGGGCTGCCAGTGTAAATTCTTGTTAGCTTCTCTGATGTAAAACAGTGGATTGTTACCACTACCTTCAGCAGCCTGTTTCATGCATGCTTTGTTTAAAGTCTTTTGTTAAGTGCAATATCTGACACTTCTTGTACATGTATGCTATTTTTATTTCACTGCAGTTCCTTTGGAGTTACTTTGTGTAAGAATTCAGTGCATGGTAGCCTATACTGAACACTCAGTTTAGTCAGTTTCATCTTCTTAAATGAAGAATTCAGTAGTAGTATGGGTTTGGTTGTGTTCTCAGAAGTTGCCTGATGTTTGTTGTAGAGGGAAAGCTGTTGTGTTATGCAGCATTTATATTGCCCATGTCTGTGTCATACATAGGTTCATAGGTTCGTAAGGTTGGAAAGGACATACAAGATCATCTAGTCCAACCATCCTCCTATCACTATCCCTACCCAACTACTAAATCAAATCCCTTAGCACCTCATCTAAACGCTTCTTGAACAGCGCTAGGGATGGTGCCTCAACCACCTCCCTAGGCAGGCCATTCCAGTGCCTGACCACTCTTTCAAAGAAAAAATGTTTCCTCAGGTCTAATCTAAATCTTCCCAGGTGCAACTTGTGGCCATTCCCTCTCGTCCTGTCGTTATTTATCAGGGAGAAGAGGCCCACCCCCTCCTCACCACAACCCCCCTTCAGGAAGTGGTAGAGTGCAATAAGGTCTCCTCTGAGCCTCCTCTTCTCCAGACTAAACAATCCCAGCTCCCTCAGCTGCTCCTCATAAGACTTGTGCTCCAGACCCCTCACCAGTTTTGTTGCCCTTCTCTGAACACGCTCCAGGGCCTCAATGTCCTTCTTGTAGTGAGGGGCCCAAAACTGAACACAGTACTCGAGGTGCGGACACACCAGAGCTGAATACAGGGGGATGATCACCTCCCTGCTCCTGCTGGCTACACTATTTCTAATACAGGCCAGGATGCTGTTGGCCTTCTTGGCCACCTGGGCACACTGCCAGTTCATGTTAAGCCGAGCATCAACCAACACCCCCAGCTCCTTTTCCTCTCTACATTCTTCAAGCCATTCTGCCCCAAGCCTATAGCACTGCATGGGGTTATTGTGGCCAAAGTGCAGGACCCGGCACTTGGTCTTATTGAACCTCATCCCATTGAGCTCAGCCCAGCTGTTCAGCCTATCCAAATCCCTCTGAAGGGCCTCCCTACCCTCAGGCAGTTTGACACATCCTCCCAACTTGGTGTCATCTGCAAACTTACTGAGGGTACACTCAATCCCCTCGTCTAGGTCATCAATAAAGATATTAAACAAGATGGACCCCAATGCTGACCCTTGGGGGACACCACTCATAACAGACGTAACACACTGACATAATACTACTGCTTTGGTCTTATGATTGCTCTTTTTCTATTATCTTTAGTCTGTGGAGTTTTGAGAGAATGGATTTATTGGGTGCCAGAATTGCATCAATGTCTGAAGAGTGTGTTTTGCTGTACCTTCTCTCTTAACTCCCCCTTCAGCATACGTGAGAACATGCTGCTTGAGTTACTAGATGAGCTAAGAGAGGTGGGGGAGCAAATGAGCAGCCTTAGGAATATTCCCTTCTTTTGATGTGAATTATGAAAAAAAGCTGTGTTTTAAGCTTTCCAGTTTTCTGAATTTTTCTGCTTAAAATATGCTGACTTACTGTTAGCTTTTGATGTGCTTGAACTTTCATGGCTACAACTCATTGTGTACCTGCAGTACTCTTGTTTAAAGGAATGTTTCAATAATGTGGATGTTAATTAGAAATAAAAACATGCTTCTCAAAACTAGGAGAAATTATTTTTGAATCTTGGAAGTACAAGTTGTCTTGTAATATTTGGAGTTTGTCAGTAGAATCAATACCTATCTTTATGTATGTCTTCATATTGCTGTTAGTTGCAGCGTTGGTTAGAATAGTGGTAACCTTGTTAAGCTGATGATTTAGTCAGCTTCTTGGTTGTAACATGGAGTGATTCTTCAGAAATTTTGAATGCTAATCTAAAATAGAAAACATGGTAACACCACAGGCCTGCATTAGGTATGTGGTGTAAAGCCTTTAAGTGGTAACTTAGCGATCTAGGTAGTATACACACAACGTTTAGAATCATAGAATCATAGGGGTTGGAAGGCACCTGAAGAGCTCATTGAGTCCAACCCCCCTGCCAAAGCAGGTTCCCTATACCAGCTGAGAAGGTTAGAAGGTTCTTCTTTCCAGCTGTGTCTTTTGCTTGACTGGCAGATCACTTTATTGTCAGATCAGATTTGTAGTAGAGTAGGTAGCAGATGAAGAACATAAAAAGCTGATGGTATTTCACTACTTAAATAGTGAACTGAATAGCTGATTGGCTTTGTCTACTTACCTCACTGAAGACCTGTTGAAGGCAGTAGTCTTTCAACAGGTTTTTAAAATTTCGTAAGCAGTTTAATCTCTCAGCACCAGTAGAATGGATAGGAAGTATAGTGTAGAACAGTTATAAATGAGATGAGTTAAAATCTGGTAAATAGAGATTTAATTAAAATCCTTAGAAATAAAGGTGCATGTGAGGCAAACCAGATTCTTTCAATCCATAAACCCTAGAACTTCAGTGTTGGCTTACTAAAAAAAAGTAAAAGGAGTAAAGAAAATTCATCAGAGTGAAGCTTAGATTTAGCATAAAAGATGTTGATTTATGATTTATATGTAAGGGGCTTGACACAGAAGGAACAGATGGATACCATCTTTTATAGATATTTGTTTATAAGAGAGTTCTCTTCTGCATTTGTGAAACAGCATCAAAATAGGGGCTTTCTCTCCCTGCCAAAGTTGCATATTTTGTTTTATTCTTTACTAATGTATTTTCTTCCTCGTGTATTGTGTGAGCAGTGTTAAGAGTTAATGATCTCTGAAGTAGGTGCTGTCAATCTGCTATGGACCAAAAAATTGGGATGAATCTTGTGTAACTGAAAAGACAATTTTTTATTAAATAGGAGAAAGGTACGAACAGGGAGACTAGTGGAAATAATGTTCATGGAGAAATTGAGGTAATCTAAAGTTGAGACAAAGAACCATCACTGGAACTTTTTTTTTGTTGCAACTATGACTTTTCTATATCTTGGGAAATACAGTTTTATCTTTTTCCTTCATAATTTATCTGTTTGTTGTTTTTTTTTTTTTTTAAATTTAATGTGTGGACATCAACTTGAGTATCTTCAACACATTATAGTATAATTCTATGAAAAAACAAAACCATCAGTTTTCTCAGTATACCTTTTAAAAATATACATATATTGGGAATGTGCCTTTGAAAGTGTTTGCTGCAGATTCTGAAGATTAAAATTATGCTGGTGAGCTCTTAAAATGTTCAGAGATTAATGTGGTTGCGTGCACTTAACCTTGAGTTAAAATGCAATCATGAGAATTAAAATGACTGCTTCAATCTGTGGTTTTCTTTGAAAAAGACTTTATAACACCTATTTGGTTCTGTTCAGCAAATTTGTGAGCAAATAATATGCCTTCCATGCTTGGGGTTGCAGTGGTTTTTAGACAGGAGGATGATTTTACACATTGATGAACAGTGGAGGGAGGCAGAATGAAGGTTAGCTAAGTAGCTAACTCAAATGCTGGCTGAATTAAGTCCAGTGCATGGAAAGAGGAACTAAGGACCTAAGTTTGGAGTCAGAGACATGAGTTAGCAGAGAGTGAGTAGCTGGTCATCTCTTGCACTGGTCCAGTTAGCAACATATCTTTGTGCATTGAGACGTTCAAAATATGAGGCTGACACATTTTCTTGACTAGTTTTTCAAAATGGCTGTGGACAAGCTTTATAGAAATCAGTTTTGGAAGGTAGCATTTACAATGCAGTAACAAGAGCCCATAAGGCAGTAATAAAGGCCTTCAAGGGATTTAGAATAACAGCTTGACATGGTGAAAAGCCTTACTGTTGCTTCAAGAAGACTGAAAATCCTCCAAAAAATGTACCAAAACTGATTTACAGAGAGTGAGGAAGAGAGAGAAGCATGTGTTTGCAATGACCTTGGGTCTGAACACTGGCTTTTGGGATTTGATGGGAATGGTTTGCAGACCAGAGAAATAAAAAGCATGTGTAGTAAGCATACAGTTACATTTGGCTGATGAGAACAGAACATTAGCTCTTAAAGTTCTTTGCACTTTTTAGTAACTACAAAAATTGTTATTGTTGTTCAGTTGCCAAAGTTGTTCTTTTCAGTTGTAACAGTGTTGTTAAGCATCTGAAAATAAATATGTGAGAGAACAGCTAGGCATATATGATTATGTACATTCTCTTTGGTGTCCTCGGAGTGGTTTTTCTTTTTCAGTTTACTTCATACCAAAATCATTTAATGTCCGTGCTAGTAAGTTTTTCATAATGAACTGTATATGCCATAAAGTAAATGGGAGAGGTGCAGGAATAAGACTGGATATGCAGTGTGTATTGAGTAAGGGTATTTTTCATTGGATGTGAACTGTGGAAGCTATGTATTGGGGCATTTAACACCTAGTGCCTAATGAATGTGCACAGTTGAACAGGGAATTGGAGTTCTTCAGATGTTGCTTATTACATGTCTCTGAATGAGTTACTTCATTTTTCACATAACTCTTTCTAAGACACAACTTCAGGAAAGGTGTTACTAGGCTAAACTCTCCTCATCCTACCCAAAACTCTCTGCTGTTAGGAGTTTTAACCAGTTACATCTTGAGATATCTTCACTACTGGCTGAGGTCTCATCTCTTTCTTCCAGTTTTTAAGTGTTCCAAGTTATGTCCCATCAGACAAAGAGAGATGATGCTCAAGTGTGGTGAGAGCCCATCTGCATTCTCCCTACGGGTCACCAAGAAATGTTGGTGTTTCCAATTCATCTTCTTTCTAAAAGCAACTAGAGATAGTTCTGTGGAAAGTTGCTAGAAAATATTGACTACAAAAAGAGTGAGCAAAGAACTATGCTTTAGATTGGACAATGAGGTGAAAAGGCACAGCCTATTGAAGAAGAAACTTCATAAATTAAGTGAGAGCACTTGGTTGTGTTGCATGTTTCACAGCAAGCCCTACTCGGTAGGATTGTCTGATTGTTATGCTCCCAAGCTGAAGTTTTGCAGAATCCGTGACCTAATCAGATTTATGAATTGGAGAGAACCATTGAAAAATTTGCTTTTTATTCAGAATTGAGGAGTAGGTGAAATTTTGATCTCTTTTTGATAGACTGAGTAATATCAAGATATGAGAACAGTTTATGCTATGGCTATCAAAGAAAATAGTTAAAAATAGTTTATAGAAGACCCAGGGTTCCTGGTTTATCTTTTGATTTTTAGACTTGAGAAGCAGTGGTACTGCCTTTGGTAGAAAATCCCTACTGAAAGAACATTTTATTTCTTACATGGGAGAGTAAAGTAGTTGCAGTCATAAAAACACACTCTCCTGGCAGGTATCACTGACTGCAGGGGGGTATGATGGGGGTTAATAGTGCTATCGCAGAATTCTGTTTTGCAGTTACTACAAAAAATTGCTAATGCAGTGCTAAAACTGCATAATTATGTTTACCAGCATCTTTTCGTTGTAACTGAGAGTCAAGAGAAGCATTAACTCAAACACATGCGTCTTTTCTGACATAAAATAGATAATAAAAAAAATAAAACATGAACCACAAAAATCAGGAGTGGGAAACGTCAAATACAGATGCAAGACCAACAGATCAACAGCTTTTATTCTTGCCTGGACATATGTTCAGTCAAATGTATAAATGAGCAAATTAACATAGATCTGTCTGATTTTGTTGTTACAGAAAGGAACACGTTAGAACTAGACTTGCTGTAGGGCTTGCAAGGGATAATTGCCTATTTTTTTTCTTCAAACTAATTGTGTGGTTCTGTATTGTGTGATGAAATTTCCTTCTTTATTTGTAGACATTGTGGGCAGAAACTATAGTGCCTTTTAGACTAGTTTGGATCAAGTACACATTGTAAAGGAACAGTGCTTCATTGAGCACCACTGGTTTGTAGAAATGTGTGATGCATGCTAAAATTCTCCATGATGGTGAATGGTAGTTCTGGGCTTGTAAAAGAGATGTGATATGTGATTTTAATTTTGACCAGCAGTTACTAATTATGGTAGTTCCAAATAGTTAAAAGCAGCTTAGGCTAAAATTATAACTGCATTGACTTAAGTTCCATTTGCTGGAGACTAGTCATCAGAATTTCTTGGAAGTTTCTATTTGTATAATCGGTTTGGATCAGGACCTCTGTTATGTTGATGGGTGTTGGGTTTTGTTGTTCGTTTTTTGGTTTGAGTGGTTCGGACTGCACTCTTCTTACCAGACCTCTCCAGGCTATCACTGCATGAATGGTATGGTTTGATTATCAATCTAACTTAATTTCATAACAGCACTTTATTCTTTGACAAATAACATTAGATTTGGTAGGCAACGACCATCAATGTCATTGTGTATGCCTATTGGTCTTTAGCTGATATGATGGCACTGTTTTGCCTTGGAAGAACTGTTACAGTGGCTGAATCCATAGGTAATGGCCCATTGAATCAACTTGTATTCTTAGGAGAAAAAATGCGTTGAGTGATCTCCCCTTGTACTGTTATTTCATCAGGGTATGTATCCAACCTAGAGAATACAAACTGCTTTTTATGATGCCTGCATGGGTTACGTTGACTAATGCTGAGATTAGGGGTCTGAAAAAAAAGGAGTATTCCCCAGCATTGTTAAGCCATCAAATGGAGAGCACAACTGAGTAGTGTTTGGTGTTCTTCATTAGTTGTCCTGTGTAATGCGCAAGGTGCAAATGATGATGCTGGGAAATGACCTTCTGTAGCCTTCCCTAGATATAGAAAATGGTTTCCTTGGCTTTGGGCAAATACAAAAGATGACTGTATGGTTAACATGTCTGCATAGAAAACAAGGAAAAATACATTTTATGGTAGTCAATATTGTAACCTCTGCTGTGAAGTGGAAGGAAAAGCAAGACGACATACCTCAATGGTGTTGGACAGAATTTAATACCTCCAGCTTGCCACTATATTTTTTTTCTCTCATTCCTTTTATATTTGCAAGTTAGACTTCTTGACTGTGAAATAATATCAAACATTGTATTCATTTGCTATTTCAGTATAAATATAATATTAATATGCTGAGCATTTAAGGTGTATGGAACATGCATTTCTGCAGCTGATAAGATACAGATATTCACGTGGGTGGATACCCTCTGTGCAGGCAGTTTCACATAAAAGCATATTGTAAGAAAGTACTGCAAAAGTTACTCTAACATCATTTGAAATTTAAGATGAGATAGTGAAAGTCATGGGTATTTGTTAAAGTGAGTGGAAGGAGGTCAGGGATAGAATTGTGTTTTTGCAAGTGAACAGAGAATTCATAGGAATAGTGGTTTTGGCAAATGAATACTAGCCAGTTTCAATAGTAACATTAAAGAATTGGATTTTTGTGGACAAAGTTGTAGGATGAAAAGCAATATGAGATTGTGAAAATGGAGAGGAAATGTCTTAAAAAAAAAAAAAAGCTGTTCAAACCTGGAACTGAGGAATAATACATCATATAGCTTGTCCTTACTTTGTCTTTCTACAGTTACTTGGTCCTTTTAGCGCAACTGATGTCCTGACTGAAAATGGAATAATTTTTGAACACATCATAAGTATCTGAATCAAGAACACAACAGGCAATCTTGACTGTTAGATATCTAAAGAGTGTGTTGTGCTTTCCTAAGGAAGATGCTTTTGGGGCTGTGATAGTCCTTTGCTTTTAAAATCAGTGTTCAGTTGTGCTGTTTTCAGCACATTGTACTGCAGTCTATGAAGGACAGTGTTACACTATCCCACACGCTGTTGTTCGCATTGGATGCATTATGTGGATATTGATGGCGAAATCTCAATTGTTGCAGCTATCCTTATGACAGATAATTACTTTGTCACTATACACGTTAACCCCCTCAAAGTATGGAACATTGAAAATAAGACTTCAGCTGTTCTGAATAGGAAGATAAGGCATCTTGACTGCAAGCATTCTCTTTATGTAAGTAAGGAGGACTAATAGAAAATGATTAGCTGATACTTGAACTTTCATTTAATAATATTAACTTTCTGCTTGCATATTCCAGTTACAGAACACTTTTCATTATATTTTTCCTTCCACAGCTGTTTACCATGTGTTGGTAAGAAACAGTGCATAGTAAGTTGAGTCAGGATGACTTTATCCTGTACAAATGCAATTCACTCTGGAAAGCGTACCTATGCAAAATCATATTTCTCTCTTGAAACTCTTAAGCTATCCTCTATGACTGACATTCAGTGCTGTGGCTTCTTGAATTTTAGTGAAGCTAAATCAGTGCAGCAATCTTTTGCTTGCTTGTCTTTTAATGAAGTGTTTAATAAGAAAGGGCATAATTGAAACATCTATTGTTATTGTTTAAGATTCTGGCTTCCTCTTTAAGACTTGTGTCAGGAGCTTAAAAGTTTATTTTTAGGAACACATGCTTTATCAATTATGAATATTTGAGCAAATGTCTTTTTAGGAGAGCAATTTACTAATGTAAGACTTGGAAATAATGACAGTTTTCTTTCCAAGAAAAATTTACGTTGCTCAAACAAATCAGATAGGAAACCTGTTAGATTTCAGTGCCGTCTTATTTTTGAGAGACCTGAATACTCCCTGCTGTTGAACTCAGTGTTTGTCTAAACATACTTAACTGTAATGTCTGAGTATGATGTCATTCAATTGCTACTAATTATCCTGTGATAATAACAAGTCATATGCTGTGACTTCAGTATATGCTGGATTTGCAGTGTTCTACTGCTTGAAGTGAATGCTTACTAGTTTTTCATCCTTTATTTTAGTAAAAAGATAAGTTACAGATAGTTTTCAGAAAATTCCTACTTCAAACATTTTTTTAGTATAGTTTAGTTCTTAAAATATCCTGCCTAGCTTTTATTTAAAACCAATCAACTAATCAACCAAAACAGAACTGAAGCAAAACAAAGAAAAACAGCAAACAAAACAAGCAAGCCAACATCAGAAGCTTGCAGATTTACGTTACTGGGAAAATAGCTGTTATATTTTATTTGAGCCGGGTTTGGGTTTTACTTTGTAGAATCTAGCAAAATACAAATCTTTGTGAAAAGAAGCCATATCCTAACATGAGTTAGCAGTTATCTTCTGTAAGCTATTGCCAGTGGACAAATAATATAGGTAACTGTTACTACTGTACTTGCATTGAGCTGGTTTAGAAATTAAATTCCATTTCCTGTTTAACGGAATAAAATTATGTTGAGATTTCATACTATCATGATTCTTAAAGTAAAACTCTGCTCCTGTATACTGTCTTCAATTGCAGTACATTCTTTTTAAAGCAAATAATATCCTTCTCCAAAAGCGAGATGCTTTTTCTGATGGATTGTAGAATTGTGGGTACTTATGTGCCTAGTGTCCAAAAATATGTATATAATTATAGAAGTCAGAAGATGAATTAGTTTAATTAAATTACAGTTTTTTCACTGATAGAAAATAGCAGAGGGTGGATAATGCATACTTGATAGCATTAAGTTAAATTCTGTGAGTTGGCTTATGGCTAGACCTATCATTGGTACTGACAAGATGAAAATTAAATAAAATCTTTCTTTTTCAGCCTCTTTTTTCACAAGTTTTTAGTCCAGAAGGGTGAACTTTTGTGCTGCAAACCTTTTTACGTGCATTTTTTCTGAGTACTTCATAGTGTTTTTTAGATAATGCTATGGAGTTTTACAGAGTTGATGTGAAGTTGGTTTTCTGTCATCTTTCCATGTTTCTCTCCTCAATGTTAAGATGCTCAGTATGTCCAACAGCTGCAGGTAATATTATAGAGCTGGTTTTCTGGAGAGAGGGAGTGAGAGAAAGGTAGGATGCGGTGTCCAGGACACTGAACACCGCAATGTGAATTCAGTGGGTTGACTGCAAATAAGGAGAAATGGTGATGATACATGTACTATGTAGAAGGAGTGCATAAAATACTGCCATTGAAATTCCTAAAGCTGCACAGAAAATACATTGTAACTTGTTTATGATGCAAAGCTGCAAAAATATGCATTTGTCATGCTGCACTATTCTTAAGTGTCTAGTCTACTGTAGTGTTAAGATACTGTGTTAGGGGAAAACAGAACAAAAGTAAAACTCAGTAGAGCCATAAGAGAAATTAGGCTCATCAAGTTTCCCAAAAGAATTTTCACTGATCTCTAAATATTTCCTATGTTGGTAGTAAGCTTATTTATGAGTATAGAAAGCATGGAGTAGAAAGAGGCGTGCCACCTTCTATTCATGTTACTGCTTGGCGGATGAAAAAATAAGCTCCTTAAGATTAGAATGACTGTGGTCTGGAATTCACATAAACTAGTAGTATGGGACATAAGTGAGTGACTAAAATTTTCACTTGGAGAGTATTGAGTAGCAAAAACAAACAGTGTCCTTATATCTTCCTAAGGTGGCTTTTTTTTTTTTAGCTGTAGCCTAATTTCAAGGTACAAGAGTCTAAATTTTTTCTTTAATATTCTTAGTTAATTTACTACAACAGCTTATTAAACCAAGGTCAAAATGCATAGATGCCAAGGAAACCCCCACCAGTTGAATAAGCTACTAACCTTTGAGAATTTCATTGTGATACATGTGGTACCTATTAGGGGCTTCAGTGGGAAAAATTTATTTTATTGAATGCAAAGAAAAAACATAATTCACAGGATGATCACAATACAATTGCTAGGTTTGTCCACTCCTTGCTTATAGTAAAAACCGTACAATTGGCAGATCAAATTCAATGGGAAGAGAGAGTTCAGATTGTAGTGTAAACAATACATAAATGAATCTTCACTTTCACGGCTAATTAGAAAATAAAACAACCTTACTGCTCTCCTTAGGGAGCAAGGCTTTTTTCTAATTTAAATACATCCTTGAAAGTCAGCTAGTTTCAACCAAACTTAACAACAGTGATGGACACACTGAAGATATTATTTTTCCACATTTTCTTAAAATTGTTCCCTGGGGAGAAGAGGACAGGCCCAAATCAGTGCTGTCAGTGACAGACAGAATGCAGGGTTTGATACTGGTCTTTTCTTTATGGGCCTTCTTCATGTTCCATCAGCTGAGGTGCACAATGGCATGTGCTAATGCTTGCTCCCAAATATGGGAGGTTGACTGGTTGTCTTGCTAGGTGAGAAGCTGAAGGAAATCTCTGTAGAGGAGTCTCAAGAATAAGGTGAAGAAGCCTGAGGCACATGGTCCCATATCAATAAAAAAAATTCTGGATGGAATAGGTCTGCTATTTTGAGAAAAAGCTTGTTGCTGTAATTCAGAGCAGTATTTAGCTTCTTAAAGGTGTCATCTATCTGTAAGGGGTAAAAGAGCCCTTTCTGTGGAGGATGTCAGCTTGCTTGTGTCCCAGGCTTAAAATGTGTCAGTGTAAGTAACTTCTGAAGGGAGGTGAACAAAGCAGAAACTGAAGGACAGTTACAGTCAAACAAAGAGCACCAGCATCAGAAGGTAGAAAGAGCTGTCAAGTCCATGTGCAGAAGAGTTGCCCACATGCAGAAAAACTCTAGGTTGGAAGAATTAAACAAAACTGACCTAAATAAGTTTAAATGATATCAGATTCCAGTCATAACCCAAATCAGATTTATTTCCTAGTACTATGGTACATCTTCAACTGTCTTGACTCCACTAGCTTTTTCTTTTATCTCTTTTCTTTTATCTCTTCTCATGGAAAATATGGTGAGAAAGACCTCCCTATGTGCCTCCCAGTATAAAAGCATAAAATGAAATATCCTGTTTTTTGTTCAAAGCATTAAAGATAATGTCTTTTATGCAGTCAATCTACTTCACTTATTACATTAATTGTTTTTAAGTAGAGGATGTGGAAAACTAGAAAATCTTTTGCAATATGTTCCCAAAGATCAATGTTGTCAATTATTACCTCTGTTAACTGAAGAAAACCAGTATTTAATTTAGTCTCTGTTCCCTGAACTACTGGCTGCAAACTGGGGGACCAAGAATAATGAAAATGTTGTCAGTTATAATTATTTCAAGGATTTAGAGAACCTTAAAGGAGATGGAGAGAAACTGAAAGTTAGCCTCAGATTGGCAATTTTGATGTTGGTTTAATGTCCTGGATGAGTTGGACAAACTGAGTCCTTACAGACTCCTGACATCACATTTTCTGCACTACTGTGCGTGTTTTCAAAGGATAAAATGGATTGGTGTTCACTGAAGCATGGCAAAGGCTGCCTGGACACCTTTAAAGAGTTATAGCTGTATTTCTTAGGCTGTTCCTGCAATGAAGTAAAGTTAGCAGGAGCAGAATGGTGAACACTTGCATGTCCTTGTGCATTTCCTTGGGAAGAGTGTTAGCTGAGAGGTGTGAAAAGCAAGGAAAAAATAAATACAGATCTCTACATAAGTGTAAGGCAGTTGTTTTACTTTCTGTATCTTCATAAAAAAGATTTGTATCATTAGCTGTGGTGAAACCATATCCCCAAGTCTGTCAGATGCTTAAGCCACTGTCAGACAAAGATTGTGGATTTAGGGAAAACTTCCTCAATACTGTGGAAGCAGTCAGTAAGGATAAAAAGGTAACATTTGTGTATTTCGGTAGTGGTGATCTTTACATCAGCATGTCAAAGGAGATCCATCACTTTAAACTGGAACACATGTAATTTCTTCAAGTATGGAATGGGACTGAACGTAAGGACTTAAATAATCTGGTAATAATCTAATAAGCTTTTTTTCTTAAGGTTAACAAGCAAACTGGCAATGATAAATACAGAAGTGTATTGGGCCTGAGGTGTTCAACAGAAATGACAGGAGGTTTAGTTGAATGACATCTTAAATAAAAAGTCTCATGAGTATTACAGGAACTCAGTTACCCAGAGTAATTATGCTACACTGTAGAGAGCAGACATATTAATAACTGAAATAGCCTATCTTCTACTTTACTGGATTCACATTGAGCTTGCTTTGACTTTTCACCTTTATAAGTAGGTTACAATAGTGACTGATAGGTACTTAAAATGGAATTACAGTTCTACACTGTGCCATTTCAGACCGTTCTGTGTCTTTCTCTATACCGATTCTCACATGTTATTACTTCGTTCAGTGTAGGAAGTAAGTCACCTGGTTTTCTCTATAATGCTCACTTGATGCTTAACCTGCTTTTCTTTCATCAGGATGTTTTCTTTCTTGCGTGCTCCCTGCTTTACAACCAGTCATTAATAACAATCTCATGTTGAGAAGTAGCTCATGAAGAACTACAAAATTCTAAGCTACCTACCCTTTTAATTAAGCCTGTCCAGTTTGAGTGTTCTGTATTATTTCATTGAAGTTTTTCTGTAGCACATTTTATCTACATGCTTCTTTTCCAGAGCCCCTCTTGATGTTTCTCTTGGTTCTTAAGTTTTCAAGTGTAAGTAGTGCCATCACAACAGTGTTCAAGTCTGAGACTTGTTTAGCTGACTTTGCCATGTATGCTGTGTCACAGGGGCAGTGCGCTTTCTGCGTATGCCTCATTTCTCTAACCGTGAAGTGGACAGCTCTACTATGCTTTTGTTGCTGGTGTATGAAATCTTTAAGCTTCCTATATCTCTGAAGTAACTTAAAAGGGTCTTGTGCTTAGAATTGTTCTTGAAAGAAAATTGAATCAGATAACAGTCTGTCATTATTCTTGCTTATAACTGAAGTAAAATATTTCCTGAAAAAAAAAGATGCTGCTAATTTCTTCATCCTCCAGAGTCTACCCTGGAACAGAAAGGAGATTGTGTCTTTTATGCAGTTCCAATAGGAATGTAAGCAACTGGGTAGAATCAAGAAGTTCATTTTCTACTCTTGTGTGGACTATACTACCTCTTATGTGGACTATGATACTTCTTAACAGTTTTACCACAGTGTCATTTGTATACATACATGAATATTCTCCAACAAGTACATTTTAGAGAGTGGAGTTGTAGAAGTGCTTGGTGGCTGTTCTGTGTTTTCAACATTCTGTCCTTTTGTTGGTTTTCTTAGTCTTCCTTTTAATTATATTTAACTGGGACTTGCTTGGAGGACTGTGCTTGTGTCTCATAACTTAAAACCAGCGGAAAGGCCATTTGTCTCTTCCCACAGTTGACAACCATGTGAATGATTTGCTCTGTCTACTTCTGGTAGACTTGGTATGTCTAACTAGCACTGAATGTTTATGTGAATTACTCTGCTGAAGAGGTAGGAAAGCATCTTTAGTTTCTGATGTGCGTGACCATAGCTTTGCTAATAATAGAAATCAGTTCCTAATGGCTGGAATGGAAATCTGTTATTGGAACAGTTCCCTTTCCTTACCCATCTCTAGTTTATTTTTCTCCTCTGAACCTTGCAACCCTTTCAGGGCACTCTGAGTTTGTCGTGACAAGTGTTACTAGTTTCATTTCAGGTTGTCCTACTGTGTATTGAGGGTCCCTGCAGCTACAACATTACTATTGTTAGCAGTTTCTTTTTCATATATTGGATTATGTATGTGGGAAGGTTTTCTTAATAGTCACCCAGCATGCATCCTCAGCCAGGCACATTTCACACCATGACCACCTTACCAAAGAAGATATTTTTGCTGTTTTCATTTCTCAGAGCTCACAGAAGTAGTTATGAAGTCCCCCTTATGCAGCTGGCAGTCAGAAAGTGATTGAAAATACAGGGTGAGCCTATGCAGTACTGATCCAGACCCAGTGGATTGTGTCTTTCTGTTACTGGGGTGAAGGACATGCAGTGGTGGAGTGTCAGCCCTCTGCCATGCACAAGAACTTACTGTTGCAGCAAAGGTTCCTCTGTTTCCAAGAGGTCCGTGGCTCTGCGCTACTCCGTGCAGTTCATTACCTTGTTGACCCTACTCCATCCTTGATCAGCTTTTGGGATAAGTGGAGCTTTTCTGCCTTTCTCTGTTCCATCTGCCTCTTAAATCTTCCTCACATAAGGCCGTGCATTTTAACCACAAGTTCTGAATCTTTCTCATTTCATGTGAAGAGACAGACGTCTTAACTAGGTAACCTTGCTGATGGGCAGCCCTCTGGTGACTGCCATCCTTCTAACTTTCTAGTTATATAGAAGTGTATGGAATTGCCAGAAGACACCTGCATAATTCTCAAGTGCTTCCCTTTCCCTTAGTTTAACAGTGGCTTGCGTGCATACTGTGGTTAGGGGTGGCCTTCAACCTTGAGAAAATCAAGGGAAAATGGGAATATAAACATAAACATATAACAACATAATCCATATGTTCTCACAATTTCCTGGGGCAGTCATTCAATTGGTAGGTTAAAGATGAGTAAAAGAGACTAAGGATCTACTAGAATTTAAAATGCTGGAGTTTTAAAACTGTTCTTGTGCTGTTATCATCAATCAAACCTATTGATGATAGGCATGCTTTGGATAAATGAAATTCAACTGGAGTATGCTTTGATATAGAAAAGCTGTGAGCAGACACCGTGTAAGTGCCTGAAAGAATTTCTGAAGCATTTATTCCTGATTTATCTACTGTCTTTTACTAAAAGAATTCAAATAAGACTTATAAGAGTTGGTTAAAAAGTTTTTCCTATAAGGACAGGCTGAGAGAGCTGGGGCTCTACAGCCTGGAGAAGGCTCTTGGGAGGACCCTATAGCAGCCTTCCAGTACCTGCAGGGTGCCTACAGGAAAGGTGAGGAGGTACTTTTTATAAAGGCACACAGTGACAGAAGAATGGGAAATGGCTTTAAACTGGAAGAGGGTAGATTTATCCTAAATGTTAGGAAGCAGTTCTTCAATGTGACGGGGGTGGGACACTGGAACAGGTTTCCCAATGAAGTTGTGGATGCTCCCTCCCTGGAAGCATTCAAGGCCAGGCTGGATGGGGCTTTGAGCAGCCTGGTCTAGAGGAAGATGTCCCTGCCTATAGCAGGGGAGTTGGAACTGGATGATCTCAAAGGTCTTTTCCAACTCGAACCATTATATGAAATAGGGGAATTTTTTGTCAGATTGAAGCTAATTACTGCTGGGAATACATAATTTTGCAGGTTTAAATTATGCCACACAAAGGATCACTATGTTCCTTTAGCCTAAATTGAATGAAAATGTGAATTCTTCTATTCCTTTGCATTATTTTTTTAGTCATGCCCTCAAATGTTGTGAGATTACTTTTTAATGCATGTATAGCTGATTTCACGCGCTTTAACTTTTGTTCAAGATGATGAACTGTGTTTTATGTATTTCAAGGTGTTATTTAATCAGATAGGAAACTTGTAGAAATGATATAACAGGAAGGTTATGGAACAGATTATTTTGAGGGAGATCACCTGGCCTGTGCAGAAGAACTGAGTGATCAGGCCCAGCCAGCATGGGTTTATGAAGGGCAGGTCCTGCTTGACCAGCCTGATCTCCTTCTGTGATCTTGTGACCCATCTGGTAGTTGAGGAAAAGGCTGTTGATGTAGTCTACCTAGACTTCAGCAAAACCTTTGACACTGTTTCCCACAGTATTCTCAGCCAGAAGCTGGCAGCCTGTGGCCTGGACAGGTACACTCTTTGCTGGGTAAGGAACTGACTGGAGGGCTGGGCTCATAGAGTGGTGGTGAATGGAGTTAAATCTAGCTGGTGACCAGTCATAAGTGGTGATCCCCAAGGGTCATTACTGGGGCCTGCCCTCTTCAGTATCTTTACAGATGAACTGGACAAGGGCATTGAGTGCACCCTCAGTAAGTTCGCAGATGACATCAAGCTGGCTGGAAGTGTCAATTTGCCTGGGGGTAACCAGGCCCTACAGAGGGATCAGGACAGGCTGGAGAGCTGGTCTGAAGCCAATGGGATGAGCTTCAACAAAACCAAGTACTGGGTCCTGCACTTTGGCCACAACAGCCCCAGGCAACATTGGAGGCTTGGGGCAGAATGGTTGGAAGACTGCATAGAGGATATCAGCCTGGGGCTATTGGTCACTGCTCTGCTTAACATGAGCCCGCGGTGTGCCCAGCTGGACAAAAAGGCCAGTGACACCCTGGTCTGTATCGGACAGCACCTCAAGTACTGTGTTCAGTTTTGGGTCCCTCACTGCAATAAAGACACTGAGGCTTTGGAGTGTGCTCAAAGAAGGACAACGAAGCTGTTAAGGTGTCTGGAGCACAGGCCTTACAAGGAACTGCTGAGGGAGCTGGGATTGTACAGTCTGAAGAAGAGGAGGCTCAGGGGAGGCCTTACTGCTCTCTACAGCTCTCTGAATGGATATTGTGAGCTGGGGAATAGCCTCTTCTCATGTAACTTGTGATAGGACTAGAGGGAATGGCTTCAAGTTGTGCCAGGGGAGATTCAGATAGGATGTTAGGAAATAGTTCTCCAAAAGAGAGGTCAGGTGCTAGAATGGGCTGCCCAGGCAGGTGGTGGAGTCACTGACCCTGGAGGTCAAGGAACATTTAGATTTTGTGATGAGGAACACTGTTAATGAGAACTATTGGTGATAGGTGGATAGTTGGACTGGATGATCCTGTAGGTCTTTTCCAACCTAGGTGATTCTATTAAAAATAATATTGACTGTGTGTGTTTTTGTGTGTACATGTACAAGCACATTACATTAACAAAGCAGCATTATTTCTGTACTTCTGTATTTCTGTAGCGTGGTCTCATAGAGTTGTTTGGCTTCAAGGATTCAGTGAAATAACATTTCTCAATTTTATGCCTTGCTTACAACCTGCTTGAATTTGCAGATCCTGTTATATGTTTGGAATCACTTCCCTCAGTATAGTACCACTGAAGTGTGTTTTCCCTCCTAATTGGAGGTTGGCAACAGGAAATTTTCACTTTCGAACCGGAAAATATTTTTACTCAGTAATATGTAAGCAATCATAAATTATTTCACTCAGTAGTGTTTCTCTTTTGTGTTTTGTTTATTCTTTTCAAGAAAAAAACCAGTTTGCAGATGTAATTTTGTCTACTTTATTTCCCAGGCATTTTTGAAAACAAAGTTGAAAGAGCACATTACAAATGGCTTTAATGCCTAAGAAAGCAGTTTGCTTTCCTAGACAAATCCCTAGACAAAATCTATCAAATGTATATTTGGACAACATTGTCACTTTATTTTTGTTACTGTTTTATAGATTACCAGCAGATTAGTAATACAAATACAGTCCAAGGAATGTAACATTTTTTAAGGTGAGGATTTTTTTAAACCATTTGTTCTCTGTATGCTGGAATTGGCCTAGAACAAAATCAATTACTCAGGATTAGACCATGTACCACTTTGAAGATTTTCTGCTTTTAAGTTCTAATCTATACTTCTTCTTCTTTCCTTTTCTGTTGTATAATGCAAAGGAAAACTTGCCAGCTATATAGTATGTGGGGCTGCAAAGTTTCAGAAGAGAGATAGCTATGCCTGGCATTTAGAAATTAATATCTTGTACTTCTTAAAGGCAGGTAAATAAAACTGCAAGTGTGCTGTGGTAGTCAGAGCATTACAATTGTTTTCATTTCTTTTGGAAGAATATCTGAATTTTCTATGACTCTTCTTTACAATGCATTCATTGTTATCCTCATGTGGCATGCTGTTCTCTTGTTCTCTTCCTGCAGAATGTTCAATAACAAAATAATGTAACTGTTGTGATAATGGATCTGAATACCTGGATGGCAGCAAATAAAACACATGCAGTGCCTACATGCAGCTCTTAAGCTGTGTTTGTGCCCTGGGGCGTTCTTTTACATCATACTAATAGTAGAACGAATTCCACAGAGACTTGAAATCTCTGTGCTTACTAGAGAAAGACTTCTGTTGGATTCTTAGGCAGTAAGTGTTGAGTGAAAGCCACAACAAACAGACACATTAATATAAACATAGTGTAAGTAATTAATTATTTTAGCCTTAGCTCTATCCTTCTATAGCTTTAAGTGCATATCATACTAATATAATCTAGATGTTTGTTTATATTAAGATACCATACTTTATTTTCCCATCTGTACATGGAGGGTATTAACCAAACATCTATGAAACGCTGGTTTCCTTTCTCTTAAACTCTGCAATTGCTGAAATAGCAACAAAGTATGGACTAGTGTTCATGATCTTGTATGCTGATGCTCTGAACTGCATCAGAAAGGCTATCAAGTAAATGATAGAACCAACATTTTTAATGTTTTCCAGTACATTTGATGTGAAGAAAATATCATTGCAATTAATACTGAATGCTACAGTAACAATTTCCTACTGACCTCAGTTAAAATGTTTTGCAGTCTGTCTGCAGACTTCAAAGTGCAATAAGGATAAATAATGGATATTGCTCCTTTAATTATAAAATGCTGTTGACACAGATAATCAGGATATGCTAACTGTGACTGTTTTGCTGTTAGATGCTAATTAGTATTATCTCAAATGTTCTGTTACTTGTGAACAGTAACTGAATTGTGCAACTTCCATGGTGGTGTTTCTTAATCTCTGATCTCTTTCACATTTTAGAAAGATTTTAGAAACCTTATTTCATCCTCTTTGAAGAAATATCTTCTGCTGCTTAGTTGTTGTTGGAGGCTGCTACAACAGCCTTCAGCTTCAGTTCAGGAGCTGTTCCAGCTGTTCTAAGGCTGATGAAAACACATTTGTGACACAGCTCTTCACAGGAGAACTCTTCTGATATTATTCAAAGTTAAAGTGTGTGCTCAATAACATTGAAAACCTTACAGGTGAAATAAATGATACTGATCATTAAGATAACCTGAACTGAGAGCTGTGATGGGAAATTCTTAGCTTGGCTTGCAGTTTGACCGGAGCTGTCTGACACAAGTATGGTGTCACGTGAATTCAGGGGTAATTTTGATAGCTCTGAAAATGAATTCTTAGACATGGAGGGAAAGATGTAGGGGAAGACAGGTGGAATGAGTTGAATTGTGAACCATCCTAGGCATTTCCATTAAATTCTTTGTTTCATAAAGGATTGTTGTGTGCTTGTGCATTGCAGAATCTGTGTCAATAATTCTGCGTACTTGACTCGAGGACAAGCTCTACCTCATTTGTAAAGGAAATTCTTAGAAACCCTGCAGGTGCCAAAGTAACTTTAGATGCCTGCGGTTGCTGAGACATGGAAGATCAGTGTTCTTTCTGGTAAAAGTCCTGGAACAGATGAGACCGGAGGATCTAATATGGCATTTCAAGGACCTGTTGGGTGATCTGTAGCCATCTACTGTTGCTCCATAATCTGTTATGCAAGGTGGAGCTTTTTAATCTTGGCCCACTTTTTTTTCCCATTTCAGCAAAACTGGAAAATACTAGAGGGAGAAATAAGTCATGCAATTTGCACAAGGTGAAATTTCCAAGAAGAGGTGGCTCTTACTGTGCTCCAGCAGTGCAGTTCTCCTGTACCTGTGGCAGAGAATGTATTCTTTCACTTGTACAGCATGTGTCCATCACATTGGCTTTAACAGCACCATGTAATCACAGAATCTCAGAATAGTAGGGGGGGAAGAATAGGAAGGAACCTTTAGAGGTTGAGTCCAGCCCCACAACAGTGTAATGGTAATGACAATTTAGGTGTCCCTGCTAATCTCAGATAGTTTGTCAACCAAGGTAAGTCAACCATGTTAACCAAGTCAACCATGGTAGCTGGTGAGTGACATGTAGATATTTTATACAGAAAGTGTCACTCCCTAACCTCATTAGGATTCAGTTTTTTTGTGAAATGGTAGGAATATGGGCAATTCAGTACGTGGGGTAGGAAACTTAATATGATTGTAAATACACTGCTGAAACCTCAATCTTAATTCTCCCTTAGATCTCTCTCTGTAATTTTGCTTCAGTGTTCTGTCTGTTTCGTGAAAGACTTGTCAGCATAAGCTATTAAGCAAATTGGAACGCCCTATTCCTGGCGTGAGCTACTGCTTAAACCACAGTCAACTCAGTAATTTTAGCTAGCTGTTGTTTGAACTTGCCTGACAATTTGTTAGTGTTAATGGCTGAGGTGTGCTCGAAGCTACGGTACAGTGCATGCCATCTTTCTTGCCTCATTTTGTATAGAGTCAAAGCACCGGAGCCCACCAGCTGGTCTATCAAGGTAAAAGATCTTCCATAGAAATCACAGCTGAGTATTTAAAGCTGGCTTCTTGTGTCAGGAGGTTTGGCACTTCAGCCTGCCTTCATCTGAATGTTACTACCATTCCTTTGTAGTGACACTTCTTTCAATGAAGATGATAATCGTCAGGAAAAGTTGATGAGGCAGTGACCAATGTGAGCAAATTATAGGCAGGATTCCTTTACCTACAAGGACCCACTTCATCTGTTTTGCTGAGTGTACAAAGTGGATGTGAATTGTAAGAGTTACAATTCTGTGTGGCCCTGCTAGAGGGGAACTTCTATCTTTATTTACTGTTTCTGACCATATTTTTCATCAAGAAATAAACACAAAATGTTTGACTGTTGGCGTGGCAAGCAAATCTATTTTTAAAGCTTAAAACTAATGGTTATTAGCACAGTTTTGTTTATTGTAATCTCTGTGGGCCTCAGTGTTGTACTGTTACTTAAATACATCTTCATGTCTTGGTTTACATCTGTTCCTCAGGTGTGTTATGTCTTGACGCAGTACATGGGAATGTGTGCTTAAACATAGTGCTTCTCTTTTGCAATACAAAGGCAAGGTATTTGAAATAAATGGTTTAGTCCATTTATGTGAGCTGTAGACAAGGCATATTGCCCTGACAAGTAGGGGATATAGATAATTTAGAACTTAGAAACTCCTGCCCTGGCTTGCTGTAATTTTGTGTATCTCATTATGCTGACATTACCAGAAGAATTTAGTTGTGAAGTGCATTGAATGAGAGCTATATGCTCACATCTATTTGCCTATAATGTTCATAACAGGGAACAGTACCAACACAGGTACTGAGATCGTATAGAGAAGAAATCCTTGTTAACAGTGTTGTCTTGATAATGCTAATACCTTTTACAAATATATTAACAGCAAGAGAAGAACTAAGGAGAATTTATCTCCTTTACTTGATGTGGCAGGGAATGTAACCACAGATGATAAGGAAAAGGCTGAGGTTCTCAATGCCTTCTTCACATCTGTCTTTAATAGACAGATCAGTTACCCTCAGGGTACTTGCCCTGACCTGGAAGTTTGGGACGGAGTGCATAATACACCCCCTGTGATCCAAGCAGAGACAGTCAGAGACCTGCTCCTCCATCTGAACTGCCACAAGTCCATGGGGCCAGATGGGATCCACCCAAGGGTGCTGAGGGAGCTGGCAGAGGTGATTGCTGGGCCACTTTCTGCCATCTATCAGCATTCCTGGTTATCTGGAGAGGTCCCACAAGATTGGAGGGATTTGGATAGGCTGAATAGCTGGGCTGAGCTCAATGGGATGAGGTTCAATAAGGCCAAGTGCCGGGTCCTGCACTTTGGCCACAATAACCCCATGCAATGCTATAGGCTTGGGGCAGAATGGCTTGAAGAATGTAGAGAGGAAAAGGACCTGGGGGTGTTGGTTGATGCTCGGCTTAACGTGAGCCAGCAGTGTGCCCAGGTGGCCAAGAAGGCCAACAGCATCCTGGCCTGTATTAGAAATAGTGTAGCCAGCAGGAGCAGGGAGGTGATCATCCCCCTGTACTCAGCTCTGGTGTGTCCGCACCTTGAGTACTGTGTTCAGTTTTGGGCCCCTCACTACAAGAAGGACATTGAGGCCCTGGAGCGTGTTCAGAGAAGGGCAACAAAACTGGTGAGGGGTCTGGAGCACAAGTCTTATGAGGAGCGGCTGAGGGAGCTGGGATTGTTTAGTCTGGAGAAGAGGAGGCTCAGAGGAGACCTTATTGCACTCTACCACTTCCTGAAGGGGGGTTGTGGTGAGGAGGGGGTGGGCCTCTTCTCCCAGATAAATAACGACAGGACGAGAGGGAATGGCCACAAGTTGCACCGGGGAAGATTTAGATTAGACCTGAGGAAACATTTTTTCTTTGAAAGAGTGGTCAGGCACTGGAATGGCCTGCCTAGGGAGGTGGTTGAGGCACCATCCCTAGCACTGTTCAAGAAGCGTTTAGATGAGGTGCTAAGGGATTTGATTTAGTAGTTGGGTAGGGATAGTGATAGGAGGATGGTTGGACTTAGATGATCTTGTAGGTCCTTTCCAACCTAATGTACCTATGAACCTATGAATTATAATGTTAATGTTGCAATTTTCATTTTAAAATGCAAATTAATATTTTGTATGTGGTCTCTGGAAGGGATGTTTTGTTTAAAGAGCGCTAGCCAATGTACTTCGACTATTCTTACTGTTCAAGTGTTTCTGTTGTTTTTTCTTTTTTTTTTTTTAATACAGCTAGGGCTGCAGCTGAGTGTATAGTCATTTAATTTCCCCTCATCGAGGGTTATGTAGTGTAGATGAACACCTGAGATTTGCATATTACTGTACGTCTGTACCTGTGTGGTAGCACATCTGTGTGCATGTACATATGCTTTCCTCAGCATTCACTTTGAAATTGCCTGAAAAATTACTTCAGGGGACCTGGTCTGTCTATGTGCATTTGCAAGTATCTAAGATTAAAGCTGTCAATTAAAGAAGAGAAAAGAAACTGGCTTCTGACATATTATCTTCATCTACACAAGAGATAAAATGTGCTTATACTGTGCACTCTGGACTTGAAGAAATTTGCCTGTCTGATTTTTCTCTTCACTTCTTCTATCTCTTAGTGTAGTTCTCAAGGGATGAGGCTGCATACTGATGGCTGCTTCTTAATGCACTTTAGTGGTAACATTCTCTGGATCTGTTTTCATAGGGCAGGGACTAATTTTTCACTGGATCTGTAGTAATCTGTAGGGCCTCATTTATTAAGACGGCCATGAAGTTCAGTCACCTATTCAAACCATGTAGGAGAGAGGAAGGATATATATGACCTGCTCTTGGCTGTCACAGACCACTTCCTCATCTTTCCTTAGCATAACTTCTTGGAGGATCTGATCCGTGATCTTGCACAAATGCAAGGCACACCAGCCTGCAGTTCCTCGGGTCTTTGCCTTTCATAAAAATGGGAGTGATGTTTCCCTTTTTCTAGTCACAGGGCACTTCACCTGACAGACAAGATTTTTCAATTTATTCCTCTTTTTCTTCCCCACTACAGTATTTTTCCTTTTCTGTTACTTTTTGTTCTGTGCCTTTTGTGGTTGACCTAACTCTTACTGGGTTATCTCTTTTCCATTCACCAAACTGGGTGGTTGTTGGCTGCTGGCTAACTTACATGTGCTGTTGCAGGAGCCCGGGTTGCCAACTGTGATAGTTTTAACAGAAAAAGAGTTTATGCCACTGGGTCCTGATTCAGACTGCACAGATGTGTTGCTTCTGCTAGTATGTAAGTTAAGTCTCTGCATGAAGAGTAAGAATAAAGAATAATGTAGTAGCTTTCTCCTCAGCTGTAGTATATTGTATATGCAATATAGTACAGTTTCACTGTTACATGTTTTTTTTTGTTTTGGTTTGGTTTTTTTTTTGGGTGGAGGGAGGAGAATAAGTTTTCAAGTACAAAACTGTAGAATGTTCAGCCCATCTTTCAGTTTGGGAAGACACTCAGCATGTGCTAAGCATTTTGTAACCCACCACCTGAGTTTCAACAAAGTCTGCAAGTATAACAAACTTGGTTTTCAGTAATATGAAACTCTGATTTGCTAAGTTGTGCAAGCATGAAAGAAGAGAGAGGTAAGGGAGAGAATGAAAAAAATATTTATGCTATGTTTTCTGCACCAATAAAATTCTTAGGGAGACACTGCTGACAGTTTTTTTTTTTTTTTTTTAATAAAGTGAAGTGATTTCTGGGATGCCATGTAATAGAGCCTGAAATTTCTAAATCGGATGATGTATTAGTACAGTTTATAAATATGTGATGTTTAATATTCCTTTGTGAATGGCTTTCAGTCTCCTATATTTACATCTGCATGTGGCGGGCATTCAAACTATGTCTCAAAGACTTTTTCCTCAAGTTATCTTCTGAATCTGAAGAAGCAGGAGGGCTACTGCCATGACTGAAATATTGTCAGTATATATTACTGTAATCTCTAACTATGCTTAGGTGGGGCTTCTACATTCACATTTTAAAATGCTGGTAAGCTCTCATAGGGAAAGACATCAGTATGAAGTAGAGTAATATTTTGTTGAGATTCTAAGATAAAATGCTTGATTTATAACTTAGAAGCTTTTTTTGTCTGAATCCACCTCTGTTTTGACCTATTATCTTAATATTTTCTTCAAAATCACACCTTATAAACTTACAGGTCCTTTCTCTTCCTGCCAAGAGAGACAAAATAAGTCATGTTTCTTTAAAAGAACTCTGTTAAAAACCAGCCTGGAAAATATTATTCTTCCTTTGCTTTTCTTAATGCTTTTCCCTTTCCATTGATTGTCTGGAGTAAACTGAGCCTTTGACAACTGCGGCAGGTGAGCAAGGAGTTGGAGTCTCCCTTATTCTTGAATTTCCTGTGTGAGGTTAGTGCCAGCGAAACAGGAAGGGAATGGTGAGGTAGTAGGAAGAACTTCTGTATTAATTCACTTTGTGATTAACTAAGCTTGCATTTCCTCAGAAAGCTCATGTACAGATAGTACTCTGGAGAACGTGTTGGCAGTTTTGTTCCTGGATTTTTTTCTGAGAGGCCTTGTGATAGCAGGTATTAAGTGCACTTCTGCAGTTGCAGTGTCTTCATATCCAGTGGGTCCATTTGGTGTTGATGTTCCTTGGTTCTTGTGTTTCAAGAGACTGAAGGGACTGAAAAATGTCTGTATATGTGTATATCTGTATGCACATTGCTATCTCTAAACTGTAGGTTGTGTATTGGAAGAACAATTTGCTGGCAAAATTCACATTGATATAAGCAAGGATATGTCCTACTCTGTGTATGTGCGTGTAATTTTGTAATGGTGTTTTCATTGAAGTGCTGTTGCAGATTATTTGCTCACATGTTCTGTTTTTAAACATGTTCTGTTAAATACAGGCTTTTTCTTTGTTTCAGTGTGCAAGGATCCACCTTACAAAGTTGAAGAATCTGGTTATGCTGGTTTCATTTTGCCAATTGAGGTTTACTTCAAAAATAAGGTACGGAATTGCATACTTTTTCATTTAAAAGCTTAAAAAAAAACCAACAACAATGAAACAACCAAGAAGAGAAGTATAACTCAGCACATCTTCAAATGTGCACATTCTAATTCATAAATACTGAATGTAGGTTTAAAGATATGGAACAGCAGTTAGAAATATAATTCACAATCACTGTAACTTTTATACATGTCTAACAGTGTTTAGTAGATAGATAACTCTTTGAAGTTAAGATTACTTGATAAAAAATGGAGGTTGAATTATTCAGTAATTATTCAGAAGAATAACTATTGGTTAGAAGTAGACAGGCTTTAAATAGTACTTCAGGAAGCTCGAGAGCCACTTAAAAAAACTGTGCAGAGAGGAAGCAGATCTTGATCATGCTGAATTCGTAATGAATCAATTGTTCTATTTTAAGTATTGCTGGTCTTCATGATTTGTTCATTTTTGGTCTTTCATAAAAAGCCTTTTTCATCCTGCAACCTCAGTCTGAAAGTAAAATAACATCTTTTAGTGTTCTATTCAATATTATCAGGGTTAGAGTTTAGAAACAAAGCTAGTGCCATTCATATATGTTACTGTGATATTAAAATTTGGTGTGAAAGTAAATACTGCATTAACTTTGTGGTCTCTTGAATAGCAAATACAGAGATTTCTCTTAATGTACCTCGTAGGTTCTGTATTGCAAATAAATAACTGGATAAAAGAATTGGGCTTGAACAGAATTAAAGAAAAAGCTGTAATAATTTTGTGGACTTACTGCACAGAATTTTAATAATTTCAAAAATTTTTTGTTCCTTCTGTGCTTTGAAAGGCGGACCTGTTATTTTAATTCACGCATGCTTCAAAGGTACTTGTAAAGGGTTTTTTTTATAATTCCAAGGTGTAATAAACATTGTTTTAATGAAGTCAGTATTTCGTCTTCCTTAAAACACCAACTACTTTATGGACAGCTTAAAAACACCTTTTACTGGAAATGTGCACACTTAACATTCAGTTTAGAGTACAACTTGGTTACATCTGTTTGCCTTCAGGTAGATGTTCCATTATTATTCTGCCTCCCTTAGAAACTCTGTTAATGTATGAGGTGTAGATAATGCTGTTGAGGCACTTTCTAAGTAGTAGACTTGGTAGGTAATTCTGAAATGTTCCCTGTATCAATCTGTGAGGAGAAGGGCTCAGTCTACTTCATTTGCTGTTGGAAAGGGAAACTGAACTACTTCATTGAGTTGGCTGGCTTTTTTGGCATGCTTTTTAGCCCCGTAACCAGGCAGACCCATAACAGAGTCAGAAGGCAGTAATTCATTGAAGCATCTCTACAGAAGGCTTCCCCCCGACATTTCTTTTTCTGTTTTCCACTCAGAGTTTTGGCTGCCTTTGACTGTGGAGACCTGCAAGTCTCAGGAGTTCTCCAGCAGGAGTTGTGGCTTAGACTGAAATCAAGAGGGCATCAGTGATTACAGCTCACCTCACCCTCAAGCAGCATGTGGAATTAGGAAGTTTGCAAACATCCCCCACCCCTATTTTGGTGTTACAGAATACAACGAGCAGCAATTGGACTGTGAGTCAGCTAGCTCTTCACACAGCTGCAGCATCATACCCTTTCCTGGGCTCAGTACAATATGATGAAGTGGTACAAAAGTGAGCTGGCATTCCTGAGGCAGATTACTGCTTTCTCCTGGTTCAGTTACTCTTCCTCCTCTAAGCCACTCCACAGGTATTCCAGTACAGAAAAAAAGGAGCTAGAAGGAGGAAGAGGAGACAGACCATCATCACTTATTGAAGGTAGATAACTTTTCCATTTCTGGTTCAGAAAGAGCCCTAATGAAGAGAGAAGGCAGGGGTACAGGATGCCACCTGGATTGTGGAGAATGAAACTGTTCCCCTTCCCAGGACTAAGCAGAAATTGGTAGGAGATATAATAGGCATTTTAATTTGACAAAAAATGTACCAAACATTAAAAGGTTATGGAAATAATGAACATCCCATGTGCCATTAATGAACATCCATGCCACAAATATAACCTTCAAGGTGTAGTTGATAGCCACTGAGACAGATTCCTTGGAAGAAGGCTTTAAGTTGAAATATTTCTACTCTGGAAACTACAGTCAGTTTTGGATAAGGCTCATAGACTGCAGTATATTCTGCTTTCACTGTCAGGACTTCACTGATTTGAAGTAATGGAGGTAGTACAGGGAGTGATTTGTTTAATGGAAGTCTGCTTTGAAATTAAGTTCGTCTAACTTTCCACAGAACTCTTGGAAGACTACAGTATGATTTCTTACAATGTTTATGACAAAGCTGCTGATACTGATTGCTTGTAACAATGTCACAGTTTTCTGTGGTGTAGTCTGGAGAGCAAATAGCTTCTTTTTTCTGCAAGAAATCATGTGTTCATCTTTAAAAAAGAAATTTCTTCTCTCATGATTGCCTTTGAATACTGTCTATCAAGAAAATAGTCTGTATAAGGCAGCTACTCTTTTTAGCAATCAAAAAATAAGCTACTGCAGGCCTTTCATCCAAGTTCCCTTGTTGTCTTCGTTCCATGTTTAAAGACAAGATGCTGAGGATATCCCTTGACTGCATTTGAAAACTTTATTTTTAATTTTAGAATACATGAGACTTTTGTACTTCCTGTTCTTCATATCCTTGATATCCTGAATCAAAGCTGAACATTTAAATGTGCTTTTTTTTTTTTTTTTTTGAACACTGTTGCTGAACAGAACAAAGATTAGAAGTATTGTTGTCTATATGTTGAAATTTTGTTGCATCTCTTCCTCCTCTTCCCTTGTGGTTCCTTTTTTTTTTTTTTTTTTTCCTAGAGTATTTCCTGAATTGTCCTTTTAAGACTGTAATTTGGTTTGGTGCCACCTTTGGCACATCTGGACTTTTGGAGAAAGGGATACTTGGTATTGCTTTAAAAGAGCACTTAAGTTTTTTGCAATGTCTAGAACAGATCTGTGTAAATGTGTTACACAAAACACACTTAATGTCTTTTCTCTGGTATTAGCAATTGAAATTCAGATGGTCACCAGTAGTATCCTTATTCAGCTGAGGATTTCTCAGAATAGTAGAGCACTGATTTTGTCCAAGATAAATTTGCCTTTCCTGTCCTTTTTCTCTCCATATTGGTACAGGGAACATTTGTCTTTCTTCGCTATAGTGGCAATGAATTTTGAATGCTTGTAAGTTGTGGTGGAATACTTGAAATCTTGCTGCCCAATTTGGTTCAAGGCAGTGAAGTTCCATTAATAAATAAACAGACACCGTACTGAAGAGTCAAATATAATTTGCTGCAGCAGTTTCAATCTTACCCTTAATTACAACTTTTTTGAATTTGTGGAGGAGTTTGTATCCAAGGATTTACTTCAGTGTCTTCTGTATTACATACATCTCAGACATGGTAGTGTTGGTGACTGAGTTACCTTGTGACAGCTGAATCATGATATTTGGCTTTGTGTATGTCTTTAGGCTATGCCAAACATCACCTTCAAATAAGCCTTGTCAGGACAGCTTGAAGTTCATGCATTTTCCCATTATTATGATGGGTTGATAGGACTTTCTCTGATTTACTGTAGCCTGGCTGACACTTGATATATTCTATCATGCATCTCAGAACACAGAGAATGGTTAAGAAATGATGTAATTTTAATTGACAGACTGATGTAGTCCTTGTTTTCAACTTTAAAATTAGTTTTGGTCTTAGACCTTTTTATCTGGTTATTTTCAACCCTCAGGAAGAACCTAAGAAAGTTCGATTTGACTATGACTTATTCCTGCATCTTGAAGGCCACCCACCTGTAAATCACCTCCGCTGTGAAAAGCTCACATTCAACAACCCGACAGAGGAATTCAGAAGAAAGCTGCTAAAGGCAGGAGGGGTGAGTCCTGCACCCATGTCGAAAGCAGTCACTAAGATGTTGCTGGTGCATGATTACTGTAATAAAGGTTTACCTGGCAGTGAAACTAAGTGAAGTGTTCTTGTGATTAATGTAGTAGATCCCTCTTAACAACCAAATAATTCATGTTTACTTCTACAAAAGCAGAACTTGAGCCTTATACATGAAGCATTGCTTGCTTGCCACTCCAGAGATGAAGTACAGCAGGGCTGTTGTGATGAGAGTTAAGTAAAAAGAACATAAAAGTGTCTCTCCTTTAAAGGTAAATGGTTTGCATAATACAAAATGAATTTAGTAGTAGTAGGGCAAGTTAGAAAGTAATTATGAATAAACACACTGGAGTTTACATAATGTATGAATACTCTGTACTAGAAAATGTACCAAGACTTCTTCACTTATTTGTAGAATTAATAGGTACAGAAAATCCTGAAGTATGTTAGCCTTTTTGTAAGGTTAGAACTTTAGAAATGTATTTTTTGTCTGTTAGTGGAAATCACTCTGTTTCACACAATAGAAGAATCACTCACTCTGGCAGGAACAACAGTCCTGGCTCTCTCTGCTGGTGCTCAAGCAGGGCTGCTCAGGGCTTCACCTAGCTGGGGCATGAAACCCCCCAGGCTAGAGCCTTGGCTTCATGGCCAGGCCATCCTGTTGGTCAAAAGGCTTTTCGTCTCCAGCTTGAGCCTCTTGTCTCAGCCTGTGTTTCAGACTTTCACCTTCCTGCCTCACATTGGGTGTAGAGCCTGGCTGCTTCTCCTCCATTGCCTTGTTGGGGCTGCTGCTGCATGTCTCTGAAGCCACCTCTTCTCATGGCTGAACTGGTCTTGTTCCACAGTCTTGTGTCACAGGGTGAAGCTCCCAGACCCAGGGCCTTCTTCCTCCTCCTGCCAGCTTGAGGGTTTCTTGTACTATGGGCCTGAGAATGGGTGTAGCACCTAAGATGGAGAGGCCAGCCCCTGCCCTCACTGGCTCTGGGGCCATGTCCTGCTGCTCTAGGCACTACTACATAGGTTTGCAGTTGGCTCCTGCTCAGCTAAATGCCACCAGTGCCCCAGCTTTGTTTACAGGACTTAAGGCGCTGCAGGTCAGAGCATTTCTCCTGATGACGTTTCATGAAAATTCTGTTAATCTGTTCCTCCAGCCGATCTGGGTCCTTCTTGGTTGCAACCCTGCTCTTGAGTGTCAGTTGCTTCACTTCCTCAGTAGGCTGATGGGATAAGCAAGCCAGTATTTTGTGTGTCTCCATTAGGCCAATGTTTATACTTCCGTCCAGTCCTAACAAAAATAGTTACCCTATTTGCACAATTATACAAAAGTAGCGGTGATAAGAGGGAGCTGCTTTGTGAATAATCTCTTGGAAGAGCATCTGTGAAATTAAAGAGAAAGTAAGTAGCAGGCATAGTCTGAAAGCCCTTGTTATCTTCCTGGAGAACTGTTACAGCTATAGTGGCATTGAAATAGAAGTGTGAACTGTGTTTTGTGTTTGCATTTATTAGGTGCAAGAGGGTATCCATGTCTGGACAGTGTATTGGCTTTTTAGTGTGTTTCCAAATAAAACATCAAGATTGTATTCTGGAAAGCTTCATAAGCAGCTGCTTTAATGTTAATCATATCAGGTCAGTTGTTAATAAACAAGTTTTACCCACAAGTGTAATAAATCTAAATGTATGCTGGTAGGAACTTTGGGAGAGTGGAGTGGGTAAAGAGAAAGAAGAAAAAATGTGACCATTCATTATTCATTTTCTACACCTTCTGCTTTTAGGTTTCGTGAATTAATAAAAGCAAAAATGCTACTTCACTTTAAACAATGAAATATGAGGTGTTTTAATGACATTATTTTTGTGAATGTTTCTAGATTTTTAAATACTTCACATCATTGCCTTTTTTTCCTTCTGGAGGAAGCAAACTGTGATTTCCACACATCACAACACCCCCACCCCCCTTCCTTATTTCATGTTATTTCCTAGTCCTTCCAATAAACGGTCCCTTTTTTATTGAGGCTGTCAGTATGTCACGCTTCTCTTTATAGGTTTTCTGACCTAGCAGTATGTCCAATTAACTCAGGAGAAATGATTGAATAACTTTGTCTCGGTGTTAAAATTCTCTATGATGGGCTTTAATCTCTTAACTGATAAGGCTCATAATGCTTCTATGAAATGTTGATCATTGTTGTTTTTTTTTTGCTTTTGTATAAGTCATGGAAAGCTGGTCCTCACTTCCAAGTGTAGCTAGAATAAACCACTAAGTTAATCCACGAATCACTAACTTAGTTGTAACTGCAGTATACTAGGCTAAGAAAGATGCAGTAAAATAAAGCACAAGAGGTGGGTTTTGCATTACTGAAGTCAGTAATTTATACTACTGTTCACTGAATTTATTTGATTGGCAACAAGGCAGACAAAATCAAGTTCTTGCTCTTCAAAATGAATGAGATACTTCATTAGTATAAAATGTTGAGCTTTAGGAAGAGCACTCAAAGGTTATTTGTAAGCAGTAGTGCAAACTGTTTAATTTCTGGGCACTTCAAAATCCACACCTCTCATTAGTTGTTCTCTGAGGAATAGTCATGGGACATGTAGTACAACTGAAGTAAGCTACTAAACATGATGTTTCTTGTTTTCATAAACTTACTTATGTAACAGGCACTAAGGGAACAGTGCGGGCCTTATTTTAAAATAATATTAATCAGCTATCATTGTCTATACGTAAACCAAGGCATATGCTTGAAGGAAGCAGAGGTTAAGAAAACAGCTGCAGTTTGTATTTACAGTTGGAAGTACTTGGCTTCATTCAGTAGATGAACCCAGACTTTCTTTTAGATGTTCATGCTTTCTTATTCAGAATAGCCTTGTCTATCTCTTGCTCTGGAGTTTTCTTGATCTTTCTCTTCAAGGTTCATCACTTTGCTCTTCAGTCAGGCTGTGCAAAACTGCAGACAGATTGCCAGCGTCTTCTCATGGTTCCTTTCTCCACCTTTTTCATATGCATCTCCTCTTTCATATACATGGAGGTCTGACTGGTTCTCCTACAGTTAGCTGAGAGTATAAGTGCAACGTTTAGATATTACAGGTAATGAAACAAGTAAAAAAAACCCAAACAAATTAGCATAGCTTTACAATGCTTCTATGTCACTTCAGCTAAGGCAAACTGTATTTTGAGTGGTGGCTTTCATTAAAATTAATGCTGTGGAATATTTCTATCTTAATATTACATTTGGTATCATGAGGACTGAAGTGTGAAAGTATGGTCAGTCTTCGGTCATGGAAGGTCACCAAACTGCTGATTTTTTTTTCTTCCAATGCAAGAAATACTTTTTTATTCTTAAAGAGAGTAAGATATGATTGGCTTTGGAAGTGCTATTTCTATAGCCAGGTAGGTAAATAAAAATGTTTAGTTCAATCTTACCAACTTCCTGTCCAATTTGCAAAGTCCTTTATGAAGCTTTGCAGTCTTCAGAAATATTTATTTCCACTATTAGCCTACTATTAGCTGGCCTTACTCTCATAAATGTAATCAAATATTTATGGAGAAGAAAAGAGTACACTGAGCAAATTCAGTAAAAATATCCTGTGCAATTACTTACATTCTATTTCTGTATATATTATAAATTGTATTTCTTACTGTATTATCATTTTTGCAGCAAACTTGAGATTTTTTCCCTGTTTCCCTAGTATAGTATCTAATAATGAGGAACTAAGATGTACGCGAGCATGACTAACTTGAATTAGTAACATATATCACAATCTAACCTCCTTTGAAATCCTAGAAGGTATATTATGTACAAATGATGACTCTGGTGGTTATCTGACTTCCTGCCAAGCAAATCCTCAAGCTACTGGCAGTGGCAGAATTCTGTATGTGCCTTCTTTTACAGAGCTCTTGCTCTAGATATTGTGTGAAATTATGCATGACTAAGTACAGTAGGATTGAAGTCTTCATCAATTAAATGCCGTTAAGCATTGGTCATTATATGGCCATTCCTTTCTAGATTAGCCAATTACCATTTCTTTTTAGTTTCAGCCTTTAAAACCTGGAAGTCTAAGAGGAAAGAGGCAGCTTTGTTATTTCTATGGAACATAATATGGATATGGGAAGAGAGATGATACTAACAGGGAAGTTACACTTATTTAATGAAATTATACTTATTTAATGATAACCTTTAGTATTAAGTAGATTTTGAATGTTGAACCCCACTAAACCTGTTTATACATGAACTATGACTTAATGATATATTTAATGTTGTTAGTAGTACTTGTTCTTTACTATTTTGGATTGCATGTTTTTCATTTTCAGAAAAGAATGAAAATGCTACCTAATCTGCTTATTCAGATAGTAGATACTAACTAACTTGGAAGATGCTGAATAATATTGAGATTAGACTTTGTCTCTGAAAAGCTTAGGCTTGCTCAAGCATCACTTGCTTCAGTGTGATGCAGTTTTTGAATCTTACAGAAAACAGCAATGAAAATATTGTCAGTTCAAGTTAAGACAGCAGTTTAATGCATCTTTGTCTCTCTGCTGCAAATAAGGTTTGTGCTGTGAAATGTTTTCTCCTTTTTGGTAGGAGAATCAGTATCAGTCACTTACCTCTTTAGTAGTATTAAGACAACATTTCAGGCTTGGATTTTCTCTCATAAAAGGAAAGTTCATAACATCATGAATTCACATGTTTAGTGATGATAACGGTTTGAGGTTTCAGACTCAGAGTGTGCAGGAAGAGGCCATGTTTAGGGTAGCAGTGATTCTTAGCATCAAAGATGTTGCTATTGTCTGTTTTCTTTAAAATGATTTTGGAAATACAAGTGGCTCTGCTCCTATATCAAAGAAACTCTCCTTAAAGACAGCTGATCGATTAGTGAGTCAAAAAGGAGGAAACATTGAGATGGGTGGTTTTTAGGAAACCAAAATTTGAGCTGCTTTGTGTTTTCACTGTATAAAATTATATATTCCCACTTGCATCATAAACGTACGTAATACCTGATTTAACTCATTATGAGATCATGAGGATTTCCCTCTTCTCTCTGCTCCCATTTTCCATTCAATCCTTCAGTGTCAGTTAGAGTAGCTGGCTTTTACCGGGAGCCAACTTTAGATAATCTCTGCCCTTGAGCAGCATTATATCTTTAAGCTTGTACTTTTCATAACTAGATAATGGAATTTTCTTAAATGATATATTATTTTGTTTCAGGCACATAACTTAAAAGAATTCTAAGAGGCTTTCTGTTCCTTTAGGCTGTGGGTTTCTGTTAACAGTATTATTACTTTCTTGAATAGAAATAGTTGTTCAGAGCAATTGTTTTCGTTGTTACTCTTAGTGCTTTCAGTACTGAATGAATTTATTCTTCACTGTAAAATGATGTGGGGTGGCAGCAGCCCAGGACCACACAAAGAAATCCATTTATTCCATATGCCAGACAAGTATAATTGCATCTTTAGTGCTGCAGAAGTGCAGTAGTAATGGATCATTTTGCCTGGAATTCTAACAGATAATCTCATATTTGACTAAAAGTACAATTTAAATTTTTCAGCAGCTCAGTGTGGGGAAATTTTTCTACCTGTTCTGAGGCTGCTGTGTGAGAATGTTGATAAATTACCAGCTCATTAAATGAAACCACAGGTAGCTAGGTGTGGACCCTATGGAGACAGGATTATTCTAGCTTTGCTGACCTCCTTGCTTTAAGAAAAATAAAAGGCAGAAGACAGATGAGCTTTCAGGCAGTGCTCCATTCCCCTACAGTAACTCTGATGTGCATTAACATAGTCTTAATGTGGAACAACTGTGACAGCTCACACAGTTTCTAACACAATAACTGTGTAGAATGGTGGACTGTGGTTTCTGCATATCAGGAGTGACAGGATGTGTGTTTTTAGAAATTTACAGTAACAGAAGACTTTGAGTCTGTTCCTCTTGCTTTCTCTACTGAGATCTGAGAACCAATGTTCAGTGTTCTCTAAGTGGGTTTTTCTTGTTGGATACGTCGTTACTCCAAGCTGTTGATCTTGTTTGTAGATAACAGTGCTGTCTTTGGCAATTCTTATAGGGCAGCTTGAGAATCAGTTTTAAGTAAGTTTATGTACAGGTATTATAGTTTTATAATATTTGCTGGAAAAGGGTCCATGAAAAATGGCTCACAATTTAATATAGAATGGTTTAGGTTAGAAAGGACCTTTAAAGACGTTCTAGTTCCTACCTCCCTACCGTGTGTGGGGATGACTTTTAGTAGATCAGGTTGCCTAAAGCCCCATCCAACCTGACCTTCCTGGACTCCTCTTTTCTTGAGGCTGAACAACTCCAGTTTCTTCAGCTTTTCCTCACACAAGAGGTGCTTCAGCCTTCTGATCATATTTTAGCCCTCCTCTGGACCTGCTCCCACAGTTCTGTATCTTTCTTGTCCTGGGTGCCCCAGAGCTGGATGGCTCCAAGTGGGGGGTCTCACAAGGACAGTAGAGGGGGGGGAAATCTTGTCCCTCAGTGTCCTGGTCACTATTCTTTTGAAGCAACCCGATATATAACTGGCTTTCTAGGTAGCAAGGCTGCACAGACAGATCCTGTTTAGTTTTACATCCCTAAGTACCCCTGAGTTCTGTGCAGGGCTGCTCTTAATGCACTAATCACCCAGCTTGTATTCATCCTTGGGAATGACCCATCAGAGCTGCAGGGCCTTAAACTTTGTTAGGTACATGTGGATCCACTTTCTGACCTGCCACTGTCCCTCTGAATGGTGTCTCTTCCTTCTGTCATATTTTTGCATCACCTGGCTCAATGTTATCCACAAAGTTGCTCAGCTTGCACTCCATTCCATTGTCTACATCACTGACAAAGACGTTGAATAGTACTTATCCCAGTACAGATCCCAGAGGGTTGTGACGTGTCGCTGGTCTGCATGTACACATTAAGTTGTTGACTGCCAGGCTCTGGATACAGCCATCCAGGCAATTCCTTATACACAGAATAGCAAAGCCACCAGCATCAGTTCAGAGACATGGATGTTGGGTGGTTGCATGTGCCTTATAGAAGTACAAGTGAATTGCATAAGTTCCTTTTTCCCTGGGCACTGAAGTAGTTACTCTGTCATAGAAAAAAACTGGATTTTTGTATATCTTCATAAATGATCTGGCTGATGAAATTGAAAGCACCAAGCTTACTGATGACATTTAACTGGATGGACATGTCAGAAGTGAAGAACCATCTTACAGAGAGACTGGGACAGGCTGAACACAAGTCAGTAATTCACTGCTGTAGTAACAGGCAAATGAGATCCTATACTACACCAGCAGTGGCATTGCTAGCAAGAGATGTGATCATCATACCGCTATACTCAGTACTTGTCACGTCACAGACAATACTGTGTACAATTCTAGTTCTCACAATTCAAAAAAGACATGGGCAGACTGGAGAGGTCTTGATGAAGGATCATGATGGTCAAAAGGCTGGAGAACCTGTCCTATGTGAAAAGACTGAAGAATTTAGCAAATGGAAGGCTCTTTCCATGAGAGAGGCAGTCGAGGTACAAATTGCAATGTGACAAGTTTTGTCTTGATATAGTATAACTTTTTTACAGTGAGAGTAATCACTATGTAGCACTGGAACAATTCAGGAGCATGTCTGAACAGGCTGCTAGATGATCTTATCTAGGCTTCCTTTCCCCATGAAAGGTTGGGTCTGCTGATCTTTTGAGGTCCCCTCCAATGTGAACTATTCTTCTCTGATTCTGTGATTATGTAGTGATAACTGGTAGTGCACAGTTATTCCCTGATCCCTTCCATTGTTCAGTGGCACATGGAAGTACATAAATCAAACACATGACTGTGACAGCTTTTCTTTCCATGGCATTCAGTTTTATGGGAAGGAAATCAGAATGGGTTTCAAGGGTGCCTTCAGTTCAAGTATTATGGAGGCTGGCCACTTCAGGTGTATGAATAAGGTAGGATCATTCCTTCTCAAAAGCTACTGGTTTGGTAGGTTTTTGTTTGTTTGTTTTGTTGGGGGAACGATTCACTTTGTCTTTGCCTGGAAAGCTGTCTTTTATTTAAAGCAACTAGTGGACCAAGGTGTTAGTTACAAACTCAACAGCTACAAGCTAGTCAAGGCTGTTAGAACTAGAGGCCAGAAAATATTGTCAGCAAATCAGTTTGAATACTTATATGTGTATAGTACTTTATAACATATATAGGAAACAATAATATAGTTATCCTCTAGTATTGGCCTGGTAAGGTGAAGGTTTAAAAATAAATACGTAATGCCATCTTCTATGTCTGCCTGTGAGGCCAGTCAGTGTAGATGACAGCTTACGTCAATTGTGCTTTTGCTGTTGTGTGGTGGGAGTTGGTTACTATACTAGACAATAGTAGCACAACGTTAATTTCTGTACTTCAGTAAGATTTAGTATCACCTTTTTTGATATTTTTTCTTTCATGGATACATTATTAGGATGAGATTTTGTTGAATTTTGTTTGAAGTTATCTCTTCCTAACCTAAACTAAAATTTTTGTATAGAATGGCTTACTAATGGTGCTGTAGGACACTGCCCAGTTAGAGTGTAAAAAAAAAAAACCAAAAAAACTGCAATAACTGTCTTTGGTGACACTGGGGCTGACATTGGGGCAGGACAGGGAATCATGTCAATGGACATATGCATTTTCTCTTGGTTTTGCTCAGTAATGTCTAGTAGTTATTTCATTAAACAGTACTGCTATCAGTCTTTTTTTTTATCTTTGTCTTCACCAGCATCCTCTGACATGTAGTTATCATGTCTCCATATACACTGGATTTGAGACTGATTTGAGTTGGTGTCACTCTCTGACTTCCTGTACATGTTATGAAGTAGCTGATCTACCCTTTTTTGTTCTCTCCCTTGAAGATTCTCCATTCTAACTTTCATCTCCTTCTGAAGAGCACTGGGGCCTCCCTGAAAAGTAGTTACCTGTATATCATCTGTGAGCTTACTGAGAGTTTCCTTTGGGTCATTAATGAAAATGTTAAGTGGTTTTGAATCAAGTGGGATTCCAGAGGGATTTTAGCCACTGGCCTCCAACTGGCCGTCACACGTGTCACAAGGACCCTATGAGTTCAGCAATCCAGCCACTTCTCCACACATCTCATCTTTTTATCCAGACCATATCTCATAGATCTGGATGTAAAAAGGCTGTGACAAATTTGCACAAAGCTTTGCTTAAAACCGGGGTATACAACAGCTATCGCTTTCCACACATCCACAAAACCAACCACAGATAACAGTTACTTCAAGTTGTGTTACTTGGGCAGGAGTGCTTTTAGCAAACCTACGCATCTTGGGAAGCAGGCTGCTTAGAGAAACTGTGGGTGCTCCGTCTTTGGAGGTGTTCAAGGCCAGGTTGGATGGGACCATCCAATCTGGATGACTTCAGGATGACTTCAGGAGACTGGGGCGGGTAGTTGAAGGACCAGATGTGCAGGTGATTTTTTTCTTCTATACCTTCAGTGGCAGGGAAAGATACTGGGAGGAATTCTGGTTTTTTTGACCACAGGGCAATTTACTCGGCACCTGGCATGATGGCTGCAGATGGAAGCAGACTGTCTCTGAGCAGTAGGTGGATTCTAGCTGAGGAACTGGCAGGACTTATTGACAGGTCTTTAAACTAGGTATGAAGGGGGAAGGGGACAAAAAGAGGGCCGCTGGGGCTGAAGGGGTAGTTCAAGGCTCAAAACAGAGCTTGCTGGGTGAAGAGAGTGGAGTTCTAGGCATGGTGAGAGGCAGGGGGATGCTACTTCCCTTAAGTGTCTGTACACTAATGCGTGCAGCATGGGAAATGAACAGGAAGAGTTGGAGATCTGCGTGTGGTCGCAAGGCCATGATCTCATTGTGATCACAGAGACATGGTGGGACAGCTCTCATGACTGGAATGTTGCCATGGAGGGCTACGTGCTTTTTAGGAAAGATCAGCTGGCAAGATGAGGTGGTGGAGTTGCTCTTTATATGAGAGAGCAGTTAGAATGTATTGAACTCCACTTAGGGGAGAGTGATGTAGCAGTGGAGAGCTTGTGGGTGAGAATCAAGGGGCAGGCTGGTAAGGGTGACACTGTTGTGGGTGTGTACTACAGGCCCCCTGATCAGGAAGAGAAGCTTGATGAGGCCTTCCATAAGCTATTAGAAGTAGCATCATGTTCCCAGGCACTGGTGCTTATGGAGGACTTCAATTATCCAGATATTTGCTGGATGAGCAACTTGGCCAAGCACACATGGTCCAGACAGTTCTTGCAATGCGCTGAAGACAACTTTCTGATGCAGGTGGTGTAGGGAACCTGCTTTGGCAGAGGGGTTGGACTCGATGATCCCTTCCAACCTCTATAATTCTATGATTCTATGACCCTAGGCAGCCTGTCTGGTGGGTAGCAGCCCTGCCTTTGGCAATGGGGTTGGAACAGGATGGTCTTTAAATACCCCTTCCACCCCAAAACATTCTGTGATTGTGTGTGTTTATTTACTTGCTTGTTTGTTGAAGATGCCTGGTTAAATAGTGGAACCCATTGCTACATATTTCAGATGCAAGAAATAAATATGAGCAATTAGATAAGGGCATATTTTTTTTTTTTTATAATGAACTAGCATGAGGATTGTTAACAACGTGGATTCAGTCGCTGATGCAGGAATTCTCTGAAACGCTGTTTGCTGAAAGGGGTCCCGAAAGGAGGTAGGGGACAGGGAAAGGAATAAGGCTGCTATCTGTCCTGTCTTTGTATCTTTCTTCAAATTGTTCCTGTTGACCACAGGAATGCTTAGGTAGACCTTTGCTGTGCTTGAGTATAGTTCAGTACTAAGCTAAATCTCTGAGGCAATAGCAAGACTATAAGCAGAAGTTCATGCTTTGTGTACTGATGAATTCATAGTGTCATTACATGGCTGTTTAAACTTACTCATTCATACTGAGCTGATGACCTGTACAAAGCAGAGCAGTAACTTGTGAAACAGTTGAGACAAAAATAAAATAAAATAAAATGCTTTTGTTGTCTTATGTCACTAAACTAATTGTAGAGAATGTCAGCATCAGTTCACCAGGTGAAAAAAGCAAGAATTTTGGAGGAGCTGTTAATGATAATGTTGACTTTATTCTTTGAGAAGTAGACCAGTGATTTAGGAGATTTTAATCAGGATCAAGTCTTCCAATAGAGATCAGTTTGGAAGGTAGAAGTGTGGAGTCTTATCATATCACCCAAGACATGAATTTTTTAGAAGACTTTCCTGATGTTTTGTCTTCTTTACAGAGCTGACCTGGAATGCCAAACTGGTGTTCTATCTTATCACACACAGTGTTAATCACATAAAATAAAAGTTTGAATCTACAACTGACACTTCTTTATGGGGTTTAAAACGAACCAACAGGCTACAGGAGTCAATAATCTGAATTTTTTATGGCTTGCGATATGGAATGTCCAGCTTTTGTTTTCAAAAACTTTGTGTAGAACTATGACAGATTTACCATAGCTGCCTGTCCTCAGATGGTACTAATGTCACCTGTCCAAGCCCTGTAGATTTCTAATTAGAATCGTCCCGTTTCTAAATACATAATCTGTATGCTGATGCTATTAATGATCCAAATAATACTTCAATGAATACTTGCCTGGAAACTGAGTTATCTGAGAAGTTCATCTGTTTTTTTAAATGTCAGCTTTCTAAGAATGTGTATTATACAAATAATAGAAATATAAAATATATTTAAAAAAGAAAATTTGTGTAGTTGTTGAATTTCAATTTGTTCTAGTAAGTAAGAATTTTGTACTTTAGGGAGAAAATGTCAGCTTCCAACTTCGGGAGAAAGATCCTTAGCAGAGTTTATTTGTTTCTTTGCTTTTATTTATCAAGGTAGGACAAACCTTCATCTTCCAGACTTTGTTTCTGCACAACATACCTATGCATCATTTTATTGCATGACTGTGTGAACTTCTTGTTTCAACAAAACACCTGCTTAAAACTCTGTAATAATGGGTAATCTCCTTTTGCTGAAAGATTAATTTGTTGTGATGCAAGTGGTATTTTCTGTGATGAAGTTCGTGGATTTAAAACATTGCATTAATTTAAATTTAAAGGAGAGCGATCTTATTTAATGATCTGATAGATTGGTTTTGTTAGAGGAGATTGAGAAAATGTGTTTCTCTCTCTCATTATCTGTTGTACAGGTTTATGGTGGTGCCCTGGTTTCATCTGGGATAGATAATTTTCTTCGTAGTGGCTAGTTTGATGCTGTTTTGGATTTAGGAGGAAAACAATGTTGATAATACACTGAGCAGTAGCACACAGAGCCAAGGGTATTTCAGCTTCTCATACTGTCATCTCAACAAGGATACTGGAGGGGGCACGAGGAGCTGGAAAGGAGATAAAAACAGGACAGTGATCCAAACTGGCCAAAGAGATGTCCCATACCAAATGACACTGTATTGAACTATAAACAGGGGGAGTTGGCCAGGGAAGATTCCACTGTGTGGACACTGGCTAGGCAGTCAACAGGTGATGAGCAATTGCACTATGCATCACTTGTTTTGTGTATTATTCTTATCTATCTATTTATTTTCCCTTTTAATGTCTGTCCTATTAAACTGTCTTTTATCTTAAGCTTTTTACCTCTCTTTTATTATTATTATTTTGTTTCCATTCTCTTCCTTGTTCCACTGTGCAAGAGTGAGCAAATGGCTGTGTGATGCTTGACTGCCTGCTGGCTTAAACCACGGTAGATATTCACATGCAGCTACATTTTTCTTACCACTGACTGTTCGTTACTTTTGCCCTTCCTTGTGTTCAGCTTCACTGAATTTGGCCAAAATCATAGGTAAGCTGATGTTAGAAAGTATTCACGAAGCTTAAAAAAAAAAAAAAGTTCATTTACTGTGATTCAGAGTAGCTAGTTGCTGTTGACTTTGCTGTGACTACAAGATAAATGCTATTGTTTTCTGCCTTGCTGGTCTTTGATCATTGTGTCTCCTTTTGTGCTCTGGCTTACAGGTCTGAGAAATGGAAAAGGGAAACTAGGGACTAAAATTTTTATGTGCCCTGTGTGGACTGTTAATTCACAATGTTTGCTGAACACATGAATAATTTTTTAAAATATTTTTTTAGTACGTGAGCCTATGGAAAAGGAAGGAGAAGAAACATAAGTTGTGACTTTGATTGCCTGCATTATCCTCCCCAGGATTCTAGTTGCAGTGTTGACATATGCTCAAGTTACAGGCAAAAAAAAGTAATACTTATTGCCTAGACATGTCCTTTAATATTCTCTAGGCTACCACAGCAACTTTCAAACAGTGTTGACTGCAAAAAGATTTATTTTTAGATTACATATAATAAATAAATGAATAAACAAAGAAATTGAAATCCTGGCTTGAAAAAAAAACACACAACAGTATATAGTAAATAATAGCCCCTCTTGACTTGTATTGACTGGAGAGTTAAAATATGAAGTATACATATCTCCATCCTAGATTTACCACTGAACATGCTAACCATAGGTCACTACTCCATGATTGGCTGAATTGTCTGTGGTCTCTGGGGTTCATCAGTTTGTACTTAGGAGCCCTTAAAATCAAAGCAGGCAATTAGACTCTTGTTACATCAAAGATGTTTGGTCACCGGGCTTCCAATCTACTGTACACTAGGTAAAGCAGAAGCTTGAACTTAGATATTGGACATCTAACACCTTTGCCTTCCTCCCTCCTTCCCGTGATCAACTTTACTCCTTTATTCTTGGCACCTCCTCCTTCTCCATGAGCAGTACAAGAGGTCAGCCCTTAACATTTCTCTGCTGTTCCTTCCTCTTCTAAGCTTTTGCCCTGATTAAGTGTGGGATCTATCCATAGACCAGTTATTCAAGAACTGCTCTCGTGTGGGCTCTCCACGCACTGTAGCCCTACTAGTGTATCTCTCTGCTACTGATGTGTGGTCTTCTCTGAGCTGTGTATGAATATCTCCAGAATGGTTCTTTCCACAGGCAATAGGTAAAAACTTGCTTTGGCACTTGAAGCATTTTCTCCCCTGGCTTCCTCTCCAACTTTGGTACTTGTACTGCAGTTTCTCACCATTTGATTTTCTCCATCTCAACCTTAAATCTCTTTTCCTAGAGGCATAACCAGCTTTTCTTTGGCATTCCGCTGTGTCCTGCTGTGAGACTGCTGGAACTCACTCTGTCTAGGATGGGGTCTCTTTTCCAAGGTCACCCCTGCCACCACAAACTTGCCACCCTTGCCCAATACAATCTTCTGTTGTATTGCCTTAGTGGAGAGCAAAGACACATGCAAGTACACATTTCTGCATGAGGTATCAGTAGATCTTGCAGATCTTTTTGTAGCAGGTAGGACAAACATTCAAGCATTGTGTCAGACATTGCCTGGGACAAGGGAAAGAAGGCTAAGTATGCAATGCTATGTAAACAGCTATATTAGAAGAAGTTTTGCAGTTTTCTGAGGGTGCATTGTAGTTGTCTGGAAATTGAAGGATATGATTTGTTCATTCAGTAGTGGATGGCTGAGTGGTTTCATTAACTTGTTCCTTGTTGAGCAGAAACAAGGATACCACTTGCTGTATCAATTTTATTTTCATACTGCAGTGATTTGCTAGTTACTTAGGTGAGTTTGTTGGTAATATTTTACTTACATGCTTTCCCTCCTGTAACAGATTATGGTTATGACAGATGGCACATCATTCTCTTCAGGGCAGAGCCTTCATCTCCCCAACCTTCCTAGTAACTCCTTGTCTTTTTCTGAAGTGAAGAAGAAGTCATCTCACGGGCCAAAGGTGAGACTTACTTGGATAGAAGATATTTGAGCCAGTAAAGCTTTTCTTGGGAAATAACTTGAGAAAAAAGGTCTCTCCAGATGTTTTTGAAGTCTCGTGTCATAGTCCTGCGGTGACAATAGGTGTGAACATTTCTTCGTAAGTGTAAACTTACTGTTAACCACATCAAAATAATGCACAACAGGGTTGTTAGTGAGAATAAATGCTAAGTGAAGTATTGCTTTATTAGTTTTTGAACGTGCATAGGTGTTTTTTCTAGTTTTCCAGATGGAATACTAATTGCCATTTGTAGTATTAGGAGATTCGGGTGATGGAAATGTGATTTCTGTTTTTAATTACTGTCCTAGGAAACAAGGAAGTGCCTTACATTCATCCATTCATATGTCACCAGTATATTGTTCATTGTTGAGAAGTATAATGATTTGTATTTACAACTTCGTATTTCAAAGTAATTTATCTTTCGTTAGTGTGAGATATTAGCAGATACTAGTGTATGTATTAGTGTATACATATATAAGGAAATTTCAAAATTGATTTGTGGTTAGAAGTAGCCTGGCAGTGTAAGCTTGCCAAAGAATCTGAGTTTTGGCTTACTGATTGCAGACCTATTCTGTTTGTTTGTGATAAAAATTTAGATTATGCCTTGGAAGTTTTTTCTCAGACTGTTCTGTGATTATTTATTTTGTCAGTTTTCTAATTTTGTTTTCTCTCCCAACGTTTAAAACAGCTCTACCCGAGGAGAAAAAAAAAAAGTAATAATCTTTCCATCCAATCTTATTTTCTAGGTTGATTTTTCCCCATCATGTTTGTGTTATAGGTTACTGGTAGAATGTTTTTCCTTTCTAGTGACTAGGTATGGTCTCTCCAGACATTTAGCAAGCATTAGACACACTTTTAGAATTAATCCATAATGCACTATATTTTACTTTTGGGACAGTCCTTTTTTTATGTCCGCATCTCTTCAATCAGTTAGGCATGATTATTTTGCGGAGGTTTTCGTAGTGGGTTGATGTTTCTCTCTGATGTTTTCTCTGCCTTATAGGACCTCTGAGGTGTCACCTGCTCAGAAATCCATCTCATGTATAACTGTTAATTTAAAAATGCAATTAAATGCTCAATATAGACAGCAGTAAATACAAGAAAACCTTTTTAGTAGCAGCTTTCCATTAAACAACATTTACTACAGAGATGTTGCATGTCAAATCATGTCTGACATAGCCAGTCTGGATCCACAATCGACATTTTACATAAGGGAAAGGCTCTGGAATAAGCTGGAGTGGGGTTCGTTGTATGGTAGTTAAGCTCTACCTTAAATGTCATTAGGAAGACATGTTTTGCACTGGTCCTGAAGTAATTTTGTTAACAGTATGTGATTCATATGGTGATCTTTTGTTGCAATTTTTTTTTCTGAAGTTTAATGGTCATAGTTTAGGAAATGTTAACTGATCTTTATGTTCACCTTAAAATGCTTCTTGAAGGCCATATATGATTCTCAAGAGATAAAAACTAACCTTTGTCTTGCAAATACCAAGAGGCAGTAATAACTGTTCACGTTTCACGACTTTGTAATAGTTTCTCTGTCAGTTCTTATGTAGTCATTTACTGTTTGTTTTTCACCTTGCACTTCAAGGTTTCTGACATGAATCCCGTGTCTACATTGTTTCTTATTTTTTCTCTTTTTTTTTTTAATCTAAAATCTCCTTTTTGCAGGAGCCAGCTAAGATTCTGAACATAAATAGCAGTAGCAGCAGTAGTAACAGTTTTTCAAAGCCCCACAAGTTAACAAAGGAGCACAAGGAAAAAACTTCTAAAGACTCGAAAGAACAAAAAAGTGCCTTCAAAGAACCTTCCAGGGAACACAACAAATCTTCCAAAGAATCCTCTAAGAAACCCAAAGAAAATAAACCACTAAAAGATGAAAAAATGGTTCCTAAGATGGCCTTCAAGGAACCGAAACCCATGTCCAAGGAGCCAAAATCTGAAAACACCCCTACCCTTACCATTACAGGTGGACAGCAGCAAGAGAAGAAGACCCCTACAAAAAGGCCCTCTGTTCTGGATTCTGATGAACCTTCTGCAAAAAAGAGGAAAAAAAGTGTGTCGGAGTCATTATTTAAAAGTTTTTCTAATGCTCCATCGCTAATTCTTACTTCTTCAGCTGACAAAAAACAAATAAAGGACAGGTCTCAGCTCAAGACGGGGAGAGTCAAAATTAAAAGTGATACACTGGAAAAGAAGACACCTACTCTGCCACCATTTGATGATATTGTAGATCCCAATGATTCTGACATGGAGGAGAATGTGTCTTCTAAATCTGAAGTAAGTGGTGTTTTGTTTCTTTTTATATGTGTAAAGTATTCCTTGTCTCTGAGGTTGTGTGCCATATTTGTATTTTCCTTTCTCTTCTCCTTTTTACTGGCAAGTTGTTCAAACTGAAGGGTGTTGACTGCTGTGCTTGAACTTAACGCATATTATGTTCAAATTGTATTTCCTAATCAATTGTACTTAATTTATAAAAATCAGCATTATTACCAATGGATATAGGGGAGATGGTTATAAATATTATTGCTCTTTTGATTATGTTCTTTTTGAATTTCATGGTGGTTTTTTGTTTGTTTGTTTGTTTTTAATTGAAGGATATTCATTTAGATACTTGTATTTCACATGCTAAGGTTTTAGGCTCAGACATTAGATAATTCAGTGAATTCGGGAAAAGACTGGAGTAATTTAGTGTTATTTGTTATTTGTCTGCTAAGAAGGGCAGTTCTGTCAACAATTCCCGTTTAATGGACAGGGAGTTCCTTGAATCCTCCCTCTAGTGAGGTGGATCTATCCAAAGTTAATAGATATACCTAGTAAGAAAGTGTCGTTATCGAAGTTTGCTTTCCTGAAAATATTTCTTCCATGCCTGTTCATCTGTTTCAAGTACAATATTATTTTGATTATTAGGATTTAAGCCCCGCCCTGGCAGAGTTCAGCTTCAGGAGCATCTTTTATAGATAGATGAGAAGGAAAGGAACTGGAAGAGAAGGCCTGTTTGATGTCTTTGTGCTTGAGGCAGTCAGGAGGATATAGAGAAAATCTTACTGATTTTGCTTATTCAACAGTTCTTTTGTTTTATTCTATATGTATGACTCCGTTACTGCCTTCAGATTCATAACTGTGCTTACACTCTGGCACAGGCTGTGAGGAGGTAGCAATGGTTAGGTTCTTGTCACGGTGTTATCCGTGACAGGGGCACAAGGTGTTGAGGGAAAGAAGGTAGAGAGAAGGGGAGGGGCGAAAACTGCACTGTTGGTGGCTGTGTGGCCGCCTGAGCAGAGCCGTGCTCTCCAGGGTGGAGAAAGGGGAAAGGGTACGGAGACAACAGATGGGTCAAAAAAGAAAAAAAAAAAAAAAAAGAAAAAAGCAATGGCAACGATTTGAGGAGGAACGGTAACTTTACTAAATCCAACAAAATCGAACAATTGGGAGAGACAGAAGTTTTCAAACCAAATCTAAGAGCTTGCGTCAGGAAAACTGCGAGGGAAGCACATGTGCTTTGTCTCAGCCGCAGCAGAGACAGCGATGCTGGTGTCTGGTCTGCAGCTCTGCTCCTCGACACCCATTAACTCCTTAACTCCCTGCATGATGTGCTGGTGTGGAATACCGGCATCAAAACCACAACGGTTCTTCATAGAAACACGTGTCAGGGAGAGATTTCAAGTCTCTGTTGTGTTTCTAAATTGGTGTTTTAATGCATGGTCGGTTAAGGCATGCAAAGGCTACACATTTGGAAGGTGTGTGAAATGATTGGCCCCTCTCTGCAGTGCTGATGAAGGTGTGGTTATGAGGTTCCCCTTAAACCTGAAAATGTTCATACTTAACTGATTTAGTGTATATTATATTTTAATGTCTTTAAAATAGAATATTTAGTTTATTATGAGTCATGGTGGTACCCTAAGACTCACCTTTGGAGCAGCCACTCAATCAGCACAGAGTTTGATTTTAGGCTTCCTATTTACTCAGGTGCCAATGTAAAGGCATATACATTTTTACATCAGATCTTCAATGTTCTTCAAACAGGAATTAACAAAAGAAACTGCAGTGTAACTGGAATGTTAGAAATGCAGGCATTGCAGATGTGTGTGTTGCACAGCAGCTTGTAGATGACTGGCCAGAAAAGGATACAGACAAGTACTTAAAGTAATTTTTAATTGTTGATGTGTGTTGACATCTTTGTCTTGCAACTTCCTGTCTTTTATCAGTGGTATAATGTTTATGGTCTTGTTTTTTTCATAGACTACACTAATCCCCTTGTCCTGCTCTTTGCCATCCAACTGCAGTTTACCTACAGGAGATGTGGGGTGCCTTAATTCTGTACTAAAGCAAAAATTCAGTTTTCTAGTTTTTCAAGCCACTCTTACTGACAAAATAAATTACTAAATTCCACTCAGGAGCACAATCTACAGATCTCGGCTCTGGTCTGCATTAATAATGACCTCCTGGATCATGGAACAGATACATCTCCAGCGGGAGGGCCAGTATGGTCCATATCGTTGTGCAAGTAAAAACTACTTCAGGAACATGCTTATCAATAAATCAAGTTTACTATGCTCTAGTCAGTGATTAGATAATATTTAGAATGTCAGTAATATACTTATCTAAAGGAAATGTATTTGGAAAACTTGGAAAAGTACACTAAGGCACCTGGTTCACGCTGTTGTTATTACAGGGGATCTGGGCAGTATGGTTAACTAATATCCACAGAATTTCATGAAGACCTTCTAAGCTTTGTTAGTTTTACCAAGGGAGCCCAACAAGAGGCTTTTGAGCAATGTTATAATGTAATGGGGTAATAGTGTGTTAGAAAAATAATATGAACTTTTATTATTTTGGTGGGTTTCTAAGTATTTCAGAGAAAACATACAGCTTAATAAATGATATAGCCTATAAACAAGGTCATATTGAAAAAATAGTGAAAAGTTGCAATGTTATATAGAAAGTTTTGCTATATGTCAGTAGTTACTTACAGTTTGTTCATGGTTTGTGATACTAACCATCTTGGATGCCTGAAGCTGGGAAGATACTTCTTCAGTGGCATACTCTGACATAATAGCGTGTTATAAAATTCATTCTAACAATATTTACTTAATTGATGTCATCACAAGACCTCTCTCAATTATTCTGCAGTGATCTTGGGAATATGGAGAGTCCCCATTTGATTGGGAGTTGTCAGTTACTGTCCTTGTTTTCAAGAAAGCAGATCATGGTACTTAGGGTCTCATCAGTCTCACTTCAGAGCCTGATAAAATTATGGGAGAAGGTCATTCTGAGAGTCACTGAAAATCACCTGAAAGACAGTGCAGTCCTTGTTCATAACCAATGCAGGTTCATGAGGGAAATGTCTTTTTTCAGTGTAGTTAATGTCCTTTTATGACAAGGTTACCCACCTAGATGACCAAGATAAAGCAGTTGGTATTATCTCTTTGAATTTCAGCAAAGCTGTTTCTCACAGTATCCTTCTGGACAAAATATCCAGTATAGAGATAGACAAATACATGCTAAAACAGGCAACCAGTTGGATGATGGATTGGTCTCAGAGAGTTATAGTAAGTGGGGTTACATCAGACTGGTGAGCAGTCAACAGAGGGGTTCTGCAGGGCTCTGTTTTTCATCCAGTCCTCTTCAGTGTTTTTATCTGGATGTGGAATTCAAATACATACTAAGTAAGCTCACAGAGGATATTAAATTATGAGCTGTTGTGGACTTCTTTTGGTGTGTGAAGGCCTTGAAGAGTTCTTGACATATTGGAGGATGAGTCAATCTGCAACCACATGAAATTTAGCAGAAGTACCATACCCAGGGGTGTATCAAACACAGCACTGCAAGATATTCAAGAGAAGGGATTGTCCTGTTCTGCTCTACACTAATGTAGCCTCACCTCACGCACTGTATGCAGTCTGGGCACCACAGTATAAGACCTAAAACTATTAGTGTCTGAAGATCTACAAAGATAATGGAAGGTCTAGAAGGCAGGGCTTAGAAGGAGCAGCTGAGGTCCCTCAGTGTGCTCAGTCCAGAGCAGAGGAGATGAGGGGGAGGCCCCAGGGCTGCTGCATCTCCTCACAGGGAGCAGAAGGGTAAGTGCTGAGCTTCACTCCCTCTGGCAGTGATATGATACGAGGGAACAGCATGGAACTGTATCAGGGGAGCATCTGGTTGGGGGTTAGGGAAAGGTTCTCCAGCAAAGGATAATTGGGCATGGAACCAACTCCCCAGGGCAGTGATCATGGCACTGAGCTTCTGGAGTTCAAGAAGCAACTAGGTAAATACTCTCATGCGGTAGGGTATGAATTTTGAGTGGTTATGTGTGGAGCCAGGAGATGGACTCCATGATTCTTGTGGGTCTCGCCTTACATGGGATATCCTGTGATTGTATCTCGTCGATTACAAGTGCTAGATGCAGGTTTTTAAATTATGGAACAATATTCTTAGAAGTCCTCAATGTAAATGAAGCTGTCAAGCATCTTTAAGGTGGAAATAATTCTGACAAGCCCTCGTATTGGACACAGTCACAGCAGTTCATAAAGCTTTGGTACTACTAGCAATATTCAACCCTCTGAAAGGCAGCTGCATGATTCTTAGTATGTCTTGGTGTGCTCTCAGAGCTCTGTTGAGCAGTATTTGGCTGCTGATAGCTGCAGAGCTATTGTCAGCATGTAGGTGGTGTCACGGTGTTATCCGTGGTGTGACCCAAGGGAAACCGAGAAGGGAGAGAGGAGAGAAAAAGAAACTGCGTCAGTGCCCGAGCAGAGCCGCGCTCCGGGGGGAGGGGGAAACAGCGGGAAGAGATGGGTCTACAAGAAGACAACGGCACGATCTGAGAAGGAACGGTAACTTTACTAAATCTAATAAAATTGAACAATTGAGAGAGAGAGATAAAATTTCCAAACCAAAAGCCGTGAGCTTACTTTAAGGAGGAAACTGCAGGGGAAGCACACGTGCTGAACCTCCACGGCAGCCCAGAGCAACGCGCCCAGACAGAGCGCTGCCTGGCATCCGGTGCGGAGCTCCGCCCCTCTGCTGCTCCCACAGCATTAACTCCTTCACTGCTGCGTGATGCTGTGGTGTGGAATACCGGCATCAACACCACAAAACCACAACAGGTGGTCTGGGAAAACAATGCTGGTGTTGCACTGATTTCTTCACATACAGCCCTTGCACAGTGAAATGAGGTGAGATATGTCTGTTCAATTAAGAAACTTTAGCCTGAAAAGCAATATGTGTATTTGGGCTTTAAAATACTGGCTTTCGGCTTCATTAAATGCTGATCATGTAGGTTCTGTACCCCTGACCACATGTCATGGCTTTGGCTGGGACAGAGTTTATTTTCTTCACAGAGTCTCATCAGTCATTGCTGTGCAGAGTATACACAGAACTAAGGACTTTCTGGCTTCTCATGCTGCCCTGCCACTGAGGAGATGGGGGTATGCAAGGTGCTGGGAGGAGACACAGCCAAGACAGCTGGCTCAAGCAGACCAAAGGAATAACCTTTACCATACCATATACATACTCAATATCAGCATCAGAAGTTGGTGGGTAGAAGGAGGAAGGGGGAGATATTCAAAGTGGTGATGTTTGTCTTCCAAAAAACACTATTACGTGCAATAGGCTCTCCTTTTCTGGAAGTGGAATGTGAATATATCTGCCTGAAGATGGAAAGTAGTATCAGTTTCTTGTTTTGCTTTTCTTGAACAGACAGCTTCTCCTTTCCCTATCAAGCTGTCTTTTTCTCAATCCATGAGTTCTTTCACTTTTAGCTTAATGATTCTCTCGCCATCATACTTGGGAAGATTGGCTGGCTGTGAGGGGCTTAGCTGCCTGCCCTCTTCATGTGGTAGAACCCATCTGCCAATGGCTAATCCAGCCTCTGAACTATACCTTAACATTTAGACTCAAATATGCAACTAGATTAGTGCACATAGTATTGTTTGACAGCTGTTTGAGAGGAAAAAAAAGACAGTAACTGTCTTATGGTCATAGAATCATAGAGTGGGTTGGGTTGGAAGGGACCTCAAGGATCATCAAGGCCCAACCCTTCTGCCACAGGTAGGGTTGCCAACCACTAGATCAAACACTAGATCAGATAAACCAGGGCCTCATCGAACCTAGCCTTAGGCACACCTAGGGACAGGGCATCCACAACTCTGAGAAACTTGTTCCAGTACCTCACCACTATCTCAGCTAAAAAAAAAAAAGGCACAACAACAGCAAAAACCCTTCCCCTGACATCTAATCTAAATGTCCTTTAGTATAAAATCATTCCCCCTTGTCCTACTGCTATCTATCCTTGTAAAAAGTTGATTTCCCTCCTGTTTATAAACTCCCTGTAACATTGGAAGACTGCAGTGAGGTCTCCCTACAACTTTCTGCTTTCCAGGCTGAACAAACACAGTTTCTTTAGCCTGTCTTTATAGGAGAGGTGCTCCAGTCCTCTGGTCATTTTAGTGGCCCTCCTGGACCCTCTCCAAAAGCTCCACATCTTTCTTGTGTTGAGAGCTCCAGGCTTTTGCACACAGTACTCCAGGTGGGGCCTCATGAGGGTAAGGCAGAGAAGGACAGTGTCCTCCTACTCCTTGCTGGTTCCTCTTCTGATGCAGCCCAAGGTACTGCTGGGCTCCTTGTCTGCAAGTGCACACTGCTGGTTCATGTTAAGTTTTTAATCCATCAGGATCTCCAAGTCCTTCTCGGCAGGTTTACTCTCAAGGACTTCTCCCAGTTTGTATATGTGTCTGAAACTCATTCAATCCAAGTGCAAAACCTTTCACTTTGCTTTGTGGAATCTCGTTAGATTCACAAGGATCCACCTTTGGGGTTTATCATGGTCCCTCTGAATGGCATCCCTTCCTTCTGCTGTATCAAATGCAGTGCTCAGCTTGGTGTCATCAGCAAACCTGCTGAGGGTGCTCTCAATCCTGTTGTCTATGTCACTGATAAAAATGTTAAGAGTACTAGTCCCAAGACAGACCCCTGGGAGACACTGCTTGTTACCGGCCTCCACCTGGACATAGTCAGTCTCTGTTTCAAGCTCAAAATATACTTATAAAATTACAGCAGGAAATAAAACAAATCTCATCTTTGCCTAGCAATGAACTTTTTGGTCTTCTTTAATAACTTTCCATTTATAAGTTGAAAAGCCTGGCCATGTATGGCAGTGTCTCTGTGATATGTATTGTACATGATGTAGTAGTATATGTTGTATGTATTCTAGCTGTGTTTTGATGTTGATTTTGAGTTGTTGACAAGTGAAATGTATTTATCAATTTTTCTCTGTGCTGGTTTGTTGATTACTGTTTTTCAAATACATTTATGATTTTAAACATTTTGGGATTCAGCATTACTGATAAATTTGTTCAAAACAGTATGGTACTTTTAAAGTCCTGTGAGCTAACAGAGATATTTGGGAACTTTAGTATATTCAGTTTAAAATTTCGTACGGTAGTCAAGGAATTGTTTTACTGGCTTTGCTGTAGTCTGTAAAGTAGGACAGGGAGTGACGTGTAAGATTTATAGTTTTATTGAGGTGTAGGAATATTAGCACAGCTCAGGTAGAAAATGCCAAAGATTATGCTTTTAAATTTAGTAACAGAATAGTTTAGTTGAAGTACGCTATCTGTTTGCTTCCTATGTGGGACAGTGCAGCAGCATGATTTAAAAAAATAATAATAAAAATGAAGACATTACCTTGTTTTTGCTCTCTGACATTTAAATATAATGATATTTTCATTATATAATATTTATGTGAACTGTAAAATATGGAAATATAAAACCTTGGATCCAAGGGAGGTGTCTTCCAAGGCCTTGGAAAACACCCATCCCTTCTGAGCACTGCAGTGTTTGCAGGAGGGTTGCTTTGATACTTGTTTTTTTTGTTTCTGTACCAATTTTCATAGGCTTGATAGGGAGAAAAAGTAGTGCAAAGCAATCTCTGTTGCTGCAGCAACACATTGGCATCAAGAGGATCAAAGAGATTGTGTATGCTGATCTGCTGATAAGTGTTCCTGATCATCTGCAATTGAAGTGATGTGAATAAAAACTCTGAAAGTTCACCATGTGTTAAGGCACACAGGCACACAGCTCTGTTTTATGAATTTCCATCTCCAGCCCAATTACTTTGTACATGATGAGTAGTTTTCTTCTTCCTGTAATTATAACATTGTGATTTGTAGGAGCAGTTTTTTGGCATGCCTGAGCATATTGAAATGCAAACCAAGTAGAAATGCATGCTAGCAAATTGTGACAGATAACAGTGAGGTGTCATTGTACTTCAGTAAGCCATTGCCTTTAGGAAAAACACAAACTTCTTAGTAAGGTAGTTACAGAACAATGAATATATAGCAGTTGGGTTGTATTTAATTAACTACTTGCATGTCTTAAAGCAGTCTTTAAGTTGCACCTTTTTTAAAGTAATCCATAAAACACCACTTCAGATCTGGCATCAGATTTGTTAATTTAACTACTACAAATGCGCAGAATATCTGAAAAATGCCTGTTGTTTTTTAAAACCTCCTGGCCCTTGTTAGCTGAAAACTCCTGCTTTTAACCAGTGCTGGGAGACAAAGAAATATCTCTTTCAGATAAATAAGAGTTTAGACTCATAGTAGTTAGCTCCATGTGGTATTTTCATGTATTTACTGCAGCCACAGGCAGGTGTTAGCAGATAAAATATTGTGCCGTCCAAGATATTTCCTTCCAGTCTGTACTCAGAGAAAAATAGTGGCTTAAGATGATTGGTTCTCCTTGCAAAAATGCTAGACAGACAGTAGGCAGAAGCCTAAGAGGACGTCAGCATCTAAGGTAGTATGGCAGTGTTGAGCTGCTATATGGGGCAAATGCCAGTCTTCACAGAATCACAGAACTGTAGGGGTTGGAAGGGACCTCCAGAGATCATCTTGCCCAACCCCCTGCCAAAGCAGCTCCCTAGCCCAGGTTGCACAGGTAGGCGGGTCTGGAACGTCTCCAGAGAAGGAGACTCCACCACCTCTCTGTGCAGCTGTGCCACTGCTCCGTCACTGCACTGGGAAGAAGTTCCCATGCACATTTGTGTGGAACTTCCTATGCTTCAGTTTGTGGCCATTTCCCTCATCCTATCGCCACAGACTGCTGAGAAGGGTCCAGCCTTGTTCCTTTGCCTTGCACTCCTTAGATATTTATAGAGATGAATCAGATCCCCTCTGAGTCTTCTTTTCTCAAGGCTGAACAGACCCAGCTCTCTCAGCCTTTCTTCATAAGAGAGGTGTTCCAGGTGCTTTATCATCTTTGTGGCCCTTTGCTGGACTCTCTCCAGGAAATGCCTGTCTTTTTTTGCACTAGGGAGTCCAGAACTGGACACAATACTCCAGGTGAGGCCACACCAGGGCAGAGTAGAATAGGGCAAGCCATGTCTTCTATCTAGTGTTGAGGAAGAGCACTGAATTCAGCACATATGATGGAGGGAGAGGGTAATCTCCACAGCAGTGAGCACCTTCAGCCACTGCAAAATTTGGTCTTGACTGCTTTCCCTGATCTTAATGCTAGCCTGCCCAGAGCCCTTAAGAAAATCTGTCAGCATTTGGGGCAGTGGGACCAAGGAAAATATAGAAAAAAAGGCAAATCTTTGAACAGCAGGACAGAGCATTTCTGTTTGGAAACAACTTGATACCTGGCAGAATGTGACCTTCTGTTCAGATTTACTATGTGCTTGGCCAGTCTATTAACCTTCAAAAAGTCAATAGTTGTAAACATGTTAGAAAATGTGTAAAGGTTTTGAAGGGTTTTTAACTGTTAAGAATCTCTCCTCAAGGAATATGCTCCCAGGCTCCCATGTTATGCATTTTTCTGGGAATTCTGGTGTAAATAAGACAGCTTCCAGAATGAGAGTAGAGGAGGAGTACAGCCAGGTAGTAAGGAAAAACAGAGAAAGCGTAGTAAATTAATTAACTGACATCCGCTTCCTAAACAAAAACTTCAGGCTGTCTGAAAAGCAGGGGCATTATACCATTTTTAGATACACTTCAGTATTTTATCCTTCACTGTAACAGTGCTTCAGAATCAGAATTTTGTGTAATAGAAGATGGTTTCATACTAAAAGAGGGAAGGTTTGGGTTGGACATAAGGAATGGTAGTGAGGCACTGGAATAGGTTGCCCAGAGATGTGGTGAGTTCCCTGTCCCTGAAGACACTCAAGGGCAGGCTGGCTCTAAGAAACCTGATCTAGCTGTTGGAGTTCCAGTTCATTGCACAGGAGGTGGAACAGATGACACTTAAGGGTCCCTTCCAACTCAGTAGACTCTACTGAGGCTATTTTCATTAGCTGTAGTCATGAAGAGAAAAATTTTTTTGCTTCACTTACAGAAGTTTAAGAGCTGTTAAACTGCTGTGTATGAGATGGGGTGAATCACTGCAGGATAAGGACAGTGAGATCAGCAAGTAATGTTTCCATCATGGCAGCAAGCTGGAATATTGAGGTTTTGTTCCTATGATGTGCTTGGAATTCACTGGCTTACAAAAATAATAAGGATTCAGAAATTAAGCTGTGAAGAGAAATTATCTAGATATGGCTTAACATCCAGGATACAACTACGGTCTTGCAAAACAGGAAATTTTACATTTTTGAGGCAAAGTCATGGATATCACACAGGAATATCATATGTTATATTAGGCTACTGATTTAGGCTTCAGTATGTGACAAGTACATGCTGCATCTCTTCTAGTTGAGACTACTTGTGTGAATTTAACCCAATCATTTGCATTAATGCTTTTCTTGGTCTGGGGCCTTGTATTCTGTATTTCAGCCCCAAAAAATTCTATTCTTCCATTAGCCTACAACAAATAAGGGCTTTAAAGGGGTGAATGTAGTGCCAGTGTTTTATTATCTTAGTTCTTTTCTGGCATAAATGACTTCGCTGGTATAGTCATGAGTTTTTGAGGGCTGAGATGATTGTGGCAAAAATGCTATAAATAAAATGCATTATTTTACTCATGTTCATGTGAAATCTCCATGGTATGGACTTCATTACTATTAAATTTATTTATCTGCTTACATCTATTATGTTATGATCCAGAGAAATGGCTCCATATAATTACTGTAAAATCCAACACCTGTTAGTTATCAGCTGAAATAGATTAACTATGTCTAGTTAGATCCATCTGAGGCTTTTATGTCCTTTCCTTGCTTATTTGATTTTTTTTTTCTTTTTTATTGTGGAACCATCAAGTTTACAGTTGTTTTCTTTGGGAAAAATGCCATGTTCTATTGTAAGTTTAGTGTAAGGACAGTGAAAAGGCAGCAATCTGTTCTGTGTTTTTGTTTTTTTTTCCTCAGAGAATCATCATGGTGTACTTCTATGTGTATATAATATACATGAATATACATGAACTTTTGCGAAAGCACAGCACAAATGCATAATAACATTAGCATAGACCTAGTGCTTAGGACCAGTACTGAAAGAGTCTTCAAAAATATTTGTAGAGAAAAATGGGCATATAGAATCCTGATGCTAACCACGGCATTAGCATCTGAAAGTGATCTATGGTATCTCAAGACTGGATAAAAATTACGTAGCTTTGAAAAGAGTTTGCATGACTTGTATTTGTTCTACGCACTTGAGAATTTTTTACTTTTTTTTCCCTAAAGCTTTTCACCGAGGCCAGAATGCACAGAGATGAAAGCTGAGATCTTAACATAACCACTTAAATCCCAGGAATCAGGTTTGAGCAAACACTAAATATAATAAAAGTTGCTGTAAAAACTGACAGGCCCAACACCAGTGGCAGGGAAGAGCTGCACTGATATTCTATATAGTCTACTGTGAAATTTTGAGAATCTTTTTCTTTTTTTTCTTTTTTCTCTTGGGACATAGGTTTAGGTGATCCTCAATAGCTAAGACGGTATGTAAGCTAAGATGGTACCCTGCAGCAGCAATTTAGAGAAAAGCTGTTTTTCTGGATATTTAGGTGTGTATTAACTTTCATGTATGAATTTCATGGATTTTTGCATGCTGAATATTTATGTAGGTTTGTGCTGGAAGCATTGGCATAGAGTTTTAGCTACACAAGATAAGAGGGGAACTGCATTTGCCATCAGTGTCTCTGAGTACCTGCTGAGAAGACCTGCTCTCTAATGGTACAGAAATATACCAGAATGCAGAAAAACATATACATAAGAGGAGTTTAACAGGTAGTTACATGGTTCTCCAGCTGTTTCTTTGTTAATATGACCACATGGATTTCTCTAATGCTAGGCCTTGTATCTGGGAGAATTTAGATGAGCAGCCTTCTTACTACACCAAAAGTGACAGCAAACTGTCCATTCACTTTCCAATGCAGTGAACTGGGATGGCATCAACATCTGTCCTTCTCAGCACTGATAGGGCACAGCAGAGAATTTAGCAACAAGAGAAAATTAAGAACTTGCTTTCCACATGGCAGCTGTCAGGGCTTACCATAGCTAGCTATTACATAGCTTCTTGTATTGCTATTGCTTCAATCATACAACAGAAAATGCAGATTAGTTGAGCAAAACAGTCTAATTAGCTTTAAAACCAAGACTGAGTTTTCCATTTTTAATCTAGTTCTAAAAGTGAGAGCTAGAATTTTTTTTCTTCTATAGCCCATTTCTCTCCTTTTTCCCCAGTAGGTTTGTGAGAGCTTTGTGCATAGTGTTTTCAGAGCAAAAGTAAAAAGGTTTTAAAGTTAAATTCCTAGAAAATCAGCTCTTGACTATCACTTGCTAGCTTAATTTGTCCCTTTTGTATATACATGAATGTAGATTTGGTCACCATTCTTTACTCCCAGGACTTTTGTGACACTGAGCTTGAAGATGCAGAGAATTCACTACACAGGAGATTTACTTAGAATGTCTTCATCTTTCATCAGAAGCCTCCATATTTGATTTTCTTTTTATAATTCGTAATTCAATTTATGTGCATAGTTCAGAATTGGAACAGAATGTAAAGCTGTTAGCTTCCCTATATTGTGCTCTTCATACTGTGTTAACACTTCATAAATATTGAAGTCTTTTCATACAAGTCTGGGAAAATATGGTCCAGATAAACACAGATTTTTTTAGTTCCAATTTTGAGATGCCCAGGACTTCATATAACCATGTTTTTAACAGGCATACCTTCTTCACCTTTAGAACAGAGTTCTTAGCCTTGTTGGTTGGGGTCATCTAACAAGAGCTTGCATTAGTTTGCCTTCAGTCTCTTTCAGCTATATTAAGGACCATGTTCACACTCATGTGGCTGTATGCATTTTTGGTTTATTTCAACTTTATGCAATATCTTGTAGGCATGGTATACTTGGAAACCAGTATTCAGCTGCTTGTACTTCTTTGCCTGCTTTTCTGTATGCTTTCATATGCTTTCAGGAATAATATCCTTGAGATATTTTCAGCAAAAATACTCCTACAGACAAGAGATGTAATTAGTACTTTATCCTTTAAACTGCATTGTGCACTGTACTGCAAAATATATGAATTTTTTATTATTATTTTATTTTAAGTATGTTAGACGGATAGGGTTCATTAAAAAGAGCATGGCAGCAGGTAAAGCTGCCTGCTCTCCTTTGCCCAGGTGATGCCACATCTAGAATATTGTGTCCAGTCTGGGCTCCTTAGTTCAATAAAGACAGCAATCCCGTGGAAAGAGTCCAGCAGAGATGATCAGGGACCTGGATCATCTCCCTGATGAGGAAAGGCTGAGAGACCCAGGACTACTGAGCCCAGAGAAAATTGAGAGGCAGTCTTGTTAATGTTTAATCTAAAGGGTGGGTGTCAGGAGGTTGGAGACAGCTTCTTGTCCAGTATGTCAGCTGGGTACCACTGAAAAGGGGTAATGAGTACAAACTGGAACACTGGGAGTTCCATCTGAACACAGGGGAAAGCTTTACTGTGAGGGTGACAGGGCACTGGAGCTAGCTGCCCAGGGAGGTTTTAGAGTTTCCTTCACTAGAGATATTCAAAATATTTAAGAACACTTTCCTGTGAAACCTTCTGTGGGGAACCTACTTTAGCAGGGTGTTGAACTGGGATATCTCCAGAGGTCCCTTCCATCCCCTGCAGTTCTGTAAAGAGTCTTATGCAGAGGGGAAAGCTGTCAAAAGTATTCTTTACATTGCCATTCTTTGAGAAGAAACTGACTAGCAATCACTCTCTGGATTTCTGCTTCTGTCTTCTGAAGTATGTATTAATTCTAACATTGTTTATTCTGACCTGTATAGCATTCACCTCATGGTATTCTTCTCCTTCAAAAGACTTCACAAATTCTGTGAAATATTTCTAGGTTCTGGAATTAAAGAATGTTAGTATTATTTATTGATGGTAGGATGTAATTCTGATTTAGAGCAAAATATCTCCAGAGTTGCGTGTTGTGGATTATATTCACAGTGAGCTTCTCTTGCTTATTTATTTTCTTCTCAGAGATGATCCTGGCTACCTGGAGAATTGTATTGCTTATGTAGCAGATTCAGGGTCAAGTTAATTGACAAATAGCCTCATCCCCATCAGTTCATTGAGATTTTTTTTTTTAAGAAATAAGGCTATAAATAATTAAGGCAGCTCAGATTTAGCCAAAGGTTGTTAGAGTTAGGGTTGTATGGTTAGGTCTTGATGATCTTTGAGGTCTTTTCCAACCTGAGTGATTCTGTGAATAACACAGTCATAAACGAGAAGGTTCTGTTGGTATGTAATTTGTATGTTGTTGTTGTTGTTGTTGTTGTTGTTGTTGTTGTTGTTATTATTATTATTATTGAGAGATCAGCTTCTGTTTTAGTTGCCTGTTCTCTCCAAAACAAATATTCTGGCATTTCCTGTTAAAATGTTATACCTCAAATTACTTTTCCCATTAATTTTTGTTTCTTTAAATATCATAGTTAGGAATAAATATTTCTTTTTCTGTAAGAACGGAATTAATTCAACTTTTTACTCAATCTCCTGTTCTCAGTCCCCATCTTTTCTGTGAGCTTGTGTCATGGTTTTATGATTTTTGGTACTAGTATTCCACATCATAACATCATGTAGTGCATTTAGAGTTAAAGAGTTAATGCTCCAGCTCCGTGGATCATCGATAGTTCCAGGTATGCCTGTCTCAGAAGAGGAGAAGAACTCCCTTCCCCAGAGGACTGTGCGATGCTTTGCGTTCTTACGTGTTTACGCTCAGAGGGAAAGATAAAAACTGTCTGCGGTCACGGGACTCTCTCTTCCCTTCGGGACCGAGCTCGGCAGTGGGTGTTTGTTGCAGCCGTCCGCCTTCAGCGTTAGCGTAAGGCCTTCGGTTTATCGGACACTCTCTCTCTTGCTCATTTTATTTGATCCATTTGCCTCAATTCCAATTATATTATATTATATTGTGTTATTTTCCTTTCTGATATCTTATTTAGTAAATTAGCTTTCCTCCTCAGATTGTTGCCGCTGTTTTGTTCCTAGGCCCATCTCCCTTCTCCTTTTTCCCTTTCCCCCTTCCCCGGGGTGTGGGCCCGTGGGTCCCCTGCCTCAATTGTCACGGTACCGGCTCAAACTGTCCCGCAAACCGTTGACAGCTTGTAATCTGTAAACTATTGGAATAGTTTTACCCTGCCTGGCAGGTTAATTGCAATTACAGTTGCTTGAGAGGAAATGTGGTAGTAGAGAATTTGACAGGTGTGGGCTTACAGAATTTTGGACACTGACATAGTGTCTTCCCCTGGCTGTGGCAGATGTGGGCACTCGGTACATGAGGTGGGATTGCTCTGCTGTTCTCTCTGTTGAGCTACAGATGAGTGAGATTACTCTCCTGAAAGCTGAACTGATGGTTGATGATAGGCCCCTTTGAGGCAGTAGAAGTTGCAAGTCCAGGAACTCTGTAGAGAAGAGGGCATGTCTTAGGGCAGCGTTCCCCTTTCCTGAGAAGCTCGATTTGGGCAAAGTGTGAATGCAAATAATACTCTGATTTCCAGTGGATAGATGTCTCAGTATGTACTGCACAGGGAAACCTCTATCTTAACACTGTTGTGCATAAAAGCAGTAAATATGTAGACTTGCTGATGGCATGTAGGATATTTCTGCAGATTTTAGTTTTGTGTTGTGATATGAAGTAGTATGCAAGGTCCTCTAACAGTAGTTAAGAGGAAGGCATGAAAAGCCCATGTCGCCCAGATACAGATGTTTTCTATTTTTAATGTGAACAAAGAGCTTTAAATGATGGACTTTAACATTGTTATATGATTCCAAATAAACATAAAACATTACCAAAAAAGTACTTTTATATGCTATGTCATAAACAGGTGAGTTTACTGGAATTTTTTTCTTGCTTGAGAATAAATTGTTGTCCTATTTGTGGAAACAAATAAAAATGTTTTTAACCAACTGAAGCCAGGAGATTTAGAACTGGTCAAAAAAGTACCTTTTCAGGGAGAACTTGAGCCAGAGAGTAGTTCCTTTTCTTGCCAGTTTCAAAACACAGAATCCCTCAGTCAGGCCTAATAAAGAAGCTAGTGTCTCCTGTGCATCAGTGTGAGAGCAGTAAAAGGGTATAAACTGAGTGCAATAAATTATATCAGGTCATTGCACTAATGAGCAGTTTGGGTCCAAACTCTCATTAGCTTGTCTGCAGGAAGAGAAAACCAGTAAAACAGGAAAAAGACGTATTACAAAAGCTCTTTGATGGTCTTGTCTTAAGTTTCTATTGTTGAAGGACACTCTTCAGCTAATTTCAGATCCATTAAAAAAATCTACTTGGTGATTAGTAACTAGTGGATAAGAGCAGAAAACTGAAGAGAATAAAGCTATAAATACCTAAGCCTTTGGGATAACATCCTGTAAAGCTGACAAAAAGCATTGGTTAAGTGACAAAAGATACCCTCTGGTAACAAGAAGTGTCAGTGCTGTAGGGACTAATCCAGACTTATATAGTGAAGGAATATTTTTAGTTCCTTCTGAAAGGTAGGTCTTTTAATGATGTTCATTCTCATACTAAAATCAGCTGTCTGTACTATCCTTCAGGTGCAATTGCATCCTGATTTTCTCAGAGCAGAAAAAAGTTTCATTTCCAGCAACTTTTCTAACATATATGCTAATCTGAATGCCTGGAATAAATTTTCAGGTGGAACAGTTTAAAGAAATAATGGCTTCAAGTGGCATTAAGAATCCTTTTCAAAAGAGAAGGGATGATTTGTGGTTCGCTGGCAGATTCCATGGGTTGACCTCTCAAAGTGGTCTTTCTTGAGTGGGGAGGAAATTTTATCAGAAGGGTATTATACCAATGCTATATTTATTCACAGCCATTCCTGCTTGTGATCCTTTTTCTTAAGATAATGCTGAGAGGAAGCACTAGCAGGAATTTCATGATCAGACCTTTTCCCTCTCTTTAGACTAGTTCAAAATAAAAGTGAAGTTTACAAGTAAATGTCTCTGCATCTGTGCAATTATTTTTTTTCCTGTGGCATTAGAACTTTTTTTTAAAAAAAAGAAAGGAATGGATTTCATATATGCTACTGTTCATGTGAATTATTAATAAAGGAAAAAAATCAGTTAATGGAAACCTCACGACTGTCAGACAGTAATTTTGCTATGAACAAACCAGATGCCTGAGTAACCTGCAGCTATAAGACTGAAATTAGTCTCCAGAATTGTAATGTCTGAAATTTACATAAACACTTTTTCTTTATCAGTACAATCTGTGTCATGTCATCAGACTTATTTTACAGCTAAATTCAGAAATTCAGGTGGTAAAAATACATGATTTTGTAGAAAATTGAGGTGGTATAAAAATTGTTTCAGAAAATTACTTTGTTTTTTTTTTAAGTAGTGTCATGTGATACTGTCATATCTTCCAAAATGGTCCCATCATGTCAGCTGCATTAGAATCACACTTGTAAGTCAGAAAGGGATTTCATAGTTGTTTGGGTTATGTCTCCCAGCAGATGGTTGGTTCACATGTATACAAATGATGTATACCCTTGCAGTCATAGCTGATGGTTAAACTAGATGATCTTAGTGGTCTTTCCAACCTTAACGATTTATAATTCTTTGTCTAGAATTTATATTTTGACTGTGTTTTTGTGAAAGCTGTGTGTATTTCAGGAGAGTAGGTCTCAATCATGTTTTTCTTTAACATTCTGCGGCCAGAGAGGCATCTTTCGGTGTGAGAAAAGGCAGTAAGATGCTGTAAATCTGCCTACTCCTTATGAAAGCCAACAATAGATTGTTTTATGGAGAGAAGACAACTGTGATTGGATACTACTGCTTTTATTGTTTACAAGGATTTGGTTCTAGAGGAATCACAAGGGTGATTGTATAAGCAAGGAGAGGTAGAAATCCTTGATTTACCTAGATAACAATTCATAGCAATGAGACTTTATACACTTTGAAAATTAAGCAGGTTTTATTTTCAGTAGTAGATTTTTTAATCATTACTTCTTGCCTCAGGTTTCACTATAATTTCTGTATGGACATTTCCTGTTTTGTGTTCTCTGTTAGCATTCTCTATGCCCATATACAGTACTTGTTCTTCTCTCATATAAGCAGCTGTGTGTGCAAGTACATGCCTAAAACCTAACATTACTACCAAAAAAAGTGTATGGAGGCATGCATTCCTGCGGGAGGCAGGAATTATTAGAACAATGTTCATAAGCCATAGACAGTACGGGAAAAATTGTATAGAACTGTATATTGATTAATTTGTCTAAGAATTTTTAATGAATTTTATGGAAAAATATATATTGTTTAAACAGCAGTGGAAAACAGTGTATGTAACTGCTTATAAAATCATGTGGAGTAATGTTAATGACTATTCTAAAGAGATTAAAAAATCTAGTTTTCTGTGAGTTAGAATAATTTTCCTGTGTAAGAATGCAGTCTTTCTGTTTTAATCACTGTTGCAGTTTATAGGGCCTTACTATATAAGGAAAATATTGGCGTTAAGAGGAAATCAATTAGTAGCAGAACAGTTAAATCAAACTGCTCTTCTTAAGACTTGTTTTCAAAGGAAGTTAACTGCTTGGAGCTTTCTGCTTGATCTGTTCATGTCTTTCTCCCTTTTTATATTTCACTGAAGCATTATTTATTTGGGTAATTTTGTAGTAACTGCGGTATGGCAAGGGCTTAGTAGCCTTACATACAATCTGTTATAAAGCCTCTCAAACATGGTTAACTTTTGTTGAGATTTACATTTTACTAAAGCACTGTATGTTATATAGTATATACAATATGTTGAGTGCTTAGTAATTTTTATATTGTCTGGGTTGCTGGCACCTGGAGGAAAAATCTGAAAGTATTGTTCTTTTCAGAAGTTCTATCTTTTTCATAGTATGCCTTAAGCAATAGCTAGTAGTAAGTATTTTGGGCAAAAAAATGTTTATTATGATGTTATTTATTTTCTTCTTTTTTTTCTTTTAAGTCTGAACAGCCCAGTCCTGCCAGTTCCAGCTCCAGTTCCAGTTCCAGTTTTACACCATCTCAAAACAGCAGACAACAAGGTACCCAGGAAGGAAAAAAAATTGAAAAGAATGTGTGAAGTGAAGGAGCCAATAAAAACAAGCTGATGGCATCACTTTTCTGCTGACTTTCACAGGCTGCATTGGCCACTGTTTTTCTTTAGAGGCTTTTCCTCAGGTGTTTCCAAATCTGACTGTAAGGGCAAAATAAAAGTGGAGAAGATGTGTGTCTGTCTAAGAAAAAAGCACAAAGAATATTTGTTCTAAAGCACTAGATATATGCCAGTCAGTTTTTACGCTAAACCCAAAAGGGTTTCTCTTCTTGAAGGTTTCCTCTTGCAGGGTTATGTCGCATGGCACTTGCATTGCCATCTGGAGCCCTGCTTAGGCTTCCAGTGTGTGATGCAAGGACATGCGTATGTGGACCCCTTCGTAGAGTCATGATATTTCTATATTATCAGCAGGTCTTAACGGCGTACAGTATTTCCTTTGGAGGCATGACCAGGGAAGAATATGGTTAGATTTTAAGTTAACATTAAGTTTGCATTTTGGCTTTCTGGCTAATAATTACAGTTTACTCTGACCTCAGTAAAGAAATGCAATCTTATTCTGAGAGAGCTTGCCAGAGGAAGTTTTCTGTGAATCAGCTGAGATTCATTATACACGATGTATTAAACCACTTAGTTCTTGCCTTGGCTTTTTTTCCCTGCATTTGTAAGTTTGCACAACTGGTACATTCTTAATCAGCTTTTGTTTTGTCCTTTAGATATGGAAGCATAAAGAAAACCCAGCCTTTTGGCTAATTAAAATTGCATCTGTTTTATCTATTTATGTTCCTCAATGGTTGACTTGCTTTTAAGGTTATGAAAATACATTAGTAACTCAGGCAGACAGTTTGTTTTTACAAAGGTCTGTGTATGATCTGTATCTGTCCTGCTGCTTTTCTGGAGGTGACTGGTACTGAATTTGTAATGTGTTTCTGGCAGCATTACTGCAGGTGAAAGAAAGCAAGATCTGAAGTGAACTGTGGCTGATGGCTGGCTTTAGGCATTTGATTTATAATGAAGGCTAAACAAAACCCTTTCTTGCTTAAACCCTACTTTTGCAGTCATGAAAACATTATTAGTGCTGTGAGCTGTCTTTGACAAGCCAGCAGGTTTTTATACCCATTCCAGTGTTCCTGTCAGGTTACTGTATTTGGGGGAAAAACCTGTTGACATAACGTTTTCTTCTGAGCAAGCTGCATTCATCTATTTCTCCTGGGTCATATGTAAGGCAAATCACAGACTGTCTTTCATTTCTGTACTTCAGAAGAACAGATTGGAGATTTTCCCTCTGATGGGAACTATTTTAAAGTGCATGTATTACATACCTCTTTGCTTTCTTGTCACAGTAAATAGCAATTATTGCTTCTTACTGGGAGTTCCAGTTAACTAAAAACATCTGTTGCCCAGGTTGTGTATTTGTATAGCCAGGAGTGAAGCACCAGGCATACTGTGGTATGTTTGCCCTGTATATATTGTGCTCTCCTGGAAACCCATGCTTTATTCTCTAACTAAAACTTACAAGGCCTGTCATTGTTTTTCCTTTTTGTTCAGAATCAGGTGCTCACTCAAGTGTCAGAACTACTGCAAGATGAGCTTTTTTCACCACTTTTTGGGTAAACATTTGAAGTTTTCTCTAGTTCTTTTACCCTTAGGGCTTACTTGAATTCCTTGCTGAGAACATTTTCTCTTGGGTAGCTCCTGGTTTTCAGTTTCTTGTGAGCCAGTCTGACCTTTTTGGAGAGAACAGCTTGTATAACTCTCTCTCAAAAAAAAAAAAAAAGTTGTAAATTAAGCATTAGCAAGAAGCAAAATACTAATGGTAGTGTGACTACCAGTGCTAAAAGCAAGAGATTTAAAGTTTAACGCTTTGCAGATTGCTAAAAAGGCCAACTGAAGTCAGCCACCTAGGTACAAAGTATCTTGTTCAGAGTTGCAGACCAGATTCTCCGTTCAGTGGAAGCATGTTGGGATGGCCAGTTATTGAATGCCTGCAGATATCAGTTGTGGATGTTTGTCAGGAGTCCTTTTTCTCCAGGACAGAAGAACAAGCCTGTTGCCATGCACAGAGCAAGACAAAATGGCCCTCTTGCTGTACTTGGAAAACAGACATAGCCAAGGATAATGAATTGACTCAAACCTGGGAGGGCAGGCTATGTAGGGAGAGTGTTGAATATGTGCTGTTTTTCTTCCTTCTATTTAAAAAAAAAAATCAAAGTCGGATGTTTAGAATGTCTTCCAACTCACTGCCAGCCCAGCTACCAGTTTCCTTTTTTTTTTGAGTTATGTGCTGGTCTCAAGTGCGAGGTCAACTATTCTTAAGTGATGCTTGATATTTTTTACCAAATTAGGTTTGGGTTGTTTTTTTTTAACTTCCATGTCATTGTCCTTCTTCTCTGCTCTTTTCTAAAGAGCCTGATGATGCTTTCCTTTCATGCACTTTTTTTTTTTTAATTTAGCTTTTTTTCTGTAATTTTTTACTGCCTGTACATTGAGGAGAGGAGATGAATGCATTCTCAAGAGCTGACTTTGGCCTATGGACTGGAGCAGGACGTCTCTGCTGCCAAAACAGACAGAAAAAGACTACTATGTTCAGCTGAATTTCAGCAGAAGTTATTAGTATTTCTTTGCACTGTAAGGAAACTAGCCTTTTTAGTTTAGGGTTAGACTGTGAAAATACTCATATGTTCTTCCTTTTTATCCGTCTTGAAATGTATATTCCTTCTTTGTATGTTTGTGGTTTAGTGTTCCTTTCTTACACTTTACCTCAATTCATTTAGCCCCCTATTCCTTGTCTCTCATTTTCTCATCCTAACAGACAAATTTCCCATAAGAATGCTTTTTGCAACAGTTTGAAATAGGCAAATTATTCCTTCAGCCTTGTGCAGATGCACTTGAGAGTGCTTTCTTCCCTCTGTTTCAGGGGAAAATCACTACTGCTACTACTGCTAGTAGTAAAATCACTACAAAAATTGAAAATCACTACTGCTACTGTTAAAATTGAAGGAGAGAGTCCTATTCCAAGGGGTCAGGTGGTTAAATAATCAGACTCCAAGTTAGAATTTGCAAATATCTGAGCACTGTTTGTCTGATACCAAAGCAGAAACTGAAAATGAAGCACAACTCAGCTGGTTCTGTGCATCAGCAGTAGTTGTATGGACAAGAATTCTGTGTACCTTATCTTTCCTGTGGTCTGTGCACAGCAGCATGGACCATGCCACCCAGCAGCACCATGTATGCCTGCAGCCACTCAATCTCAAGGTGTGCAAACACCTTATTGAAACCTTGACCAAACTGTCTCAACTTACAAATTTTCTAGTGCAGCCTTAGTGGTAAACCACCGTCAGCAGTGGCTTTGAAGTCAGTTGTGCAAAACTGGTCAAAATTATTTGACCTGCGCTGTGTCAGTTTTGTGTAATCAACAAAGTTATTCCTTGTGTGATAGGGGAGCACGTTCAGTGTTAAGGGATCAGGCAGAGAGATATCTGTTCTTTTGGCTGTGACCAAAGATAACACTCCCTGGCTCTGTTCCACCATTAGCAAATACAGAGTGGAAAAGTTCATCTCCCTTTGGAAAGCACTGGGGCTTACTTCATTAACTTTAGTACTTGTGTTTCCTGGGCTCGGGGAGTTACAGAATCCTAACAGTAAATGCTGTTCCTGCAGCCATCACTGTTGCTTGTACTTGCTGTTTTCCACCTCAGATGTGCTGTACATCAGAATTTAATGATCTGTGACATCAGCCTTGCTTGTTTCAATCTTCTAAGCTGTTTTTGCCCATTCCTTAGCTTTTTTTCTTTTCTTTCCTTTTTTTTAATGTATTAATATCAGCAAAGTGCTTACTTGACCTGAAATTGACCTTGAAATAAAGGGAGCTGCTAAATCTAAATATGTCAAAACCAGGAAGACAAAGATTGCCTTCACCAATACAAGTTACAGTCAGAATGATTTATTAGTCTCTGCTTCTCAGTATGTGGATTAACCTAACAAATTTACCACTACAAGTAGGTCCCTGTAGATCTGTAGTTAGTACTGGCGTGTAATACCTTTTGACAAACCAAGAAAAAATAAAACTTAGCAATGTAAAATGGTCTTGCTTCTAATAATTATAATGCAGCAATGGTACATTTATCCTAATCTAAAACATGCACAGAAAATGCCTGTTATGATAGTATTTTATTTATTCCGTCTATATTCCAGGGGCGCAAACCTGCCAACACTTGAACACAAGTCAGTTTGTTGTCAAGAGTAAGTCTCCTGAAGCTTACTGAGTTGCTCATGTAAATAAATGATTCATAAATAAGTGCCATCAGCATAAGCCCCCAGTGCATTACTTCATTTGTTTAATATTTGACTCTCCCCTCCTAGTAACATGCTGGGAAGGTCACTTTCTGTTGTCTACAAAGCTGGGTAATTTGTCTTGAACACTGCAAAGTGAACTTCATTTGCCCGTTTTTATTTTTTTGTTTGTTTGTTTCTGTTGTTTCAGGTCCATTGAGGTCTATAATGAAAGATCTGCATTCGGATGATAATGAGGATGAGTCAGAGGAACCAGATGAGAATGATAATGATTCTGAGTTGGAGCCACCGGTAAATACACGGGGAGGAAGCAGGAGTCGCAGGTGAGTGTCTTGTGATTGCAGATAGTTTGATGGCCAAAACATTTCTCTTGTTACTAGTGGAGTGAAGTATATTGTTCTCAAGGAGTGCTGAGTAGCAAGTGAACAGAGTTTTTAGATTCTTATTTTCAAGGATATGATTGTAAAAGAGCAAACAAACAAAAACTGTTATGATTAGCCATTCCCAGTACAACCTCTGTACAAATCTACATTGATATGATGAACCACACTAATCTGACTTCTATTTCACACCTTTGACTTCAGAGAGCAGTCGTAATTACACTCTGGTATAAGAGAGAAAATTAAGTCCTTTAATTGCTGAATGAGCCAGTCTGTACATAATGTCTCATTTTCATGACCCCTCTGCTTACCAGCTTTAGTTTAGGTTGTTAAATTGGATCAGAATCAGTGAAATTGAATTCCAAGCAATTTCTGCGCTGCATATAGTAAATAATAATTAAAAGTGCAGACAGAAGGTAAAGCAATCATCAGTCACAGAAATTACTTCTTACAAAATGGTTCTGCTTCCTCGCTACAATTTCATGAGGGCATTCCAAAAGCTATTTTTCAGGCAGCTGGAAGTTCTTTCTGCATGTTGCTGGAGGTTATGGAAAACCTGAATCCCAGAATCCCTCAAGCATTTTCATAGTGGATGCTTTATCTGATCCAAAACGTTTTATTTGTTCTACCATTTGTGGGCGCGTAGCACCTGAGCAATCTGTCAGCAGCTGGTTAAATGGGGAAAGTAATAGGAAGGTATTAGTGAAAGCTAACTGCTTCTCTTGTACACTTCAGTAGCATGGTAAGAAGTCTAGCAGTTTGAGAGTTCATGTCAGTTCATGTTCTATAAAGGATTCTTAGGCTCAGCTTAATGACAGTGTAGCTATTTTGTTCCAATTCTTAGAGAAACATAGCCTTAAGTTTTATTAACTTCTTTTTATCCTCAGTAGCTATATTTTTTAGTTCCAATTAGCAAATATTCCCTGTTGCTTCTCAGCAAATGAAGACTGACCAGAATATCAGCTTTTTTACATGGCCTTTCCTGAGATACCAAGTTTTTAAATTTTAGCCAGGGAAGATAATCTTATTTATGTCAAGAAACAAAGGATTGTTCATTGAAACAATTTTCCAAACAGAAGTATGGCTTTTAGAAAAGTAGAAAATTTTCTGAAAAAACATCATCTCCCTTTAATGTGGCTGAGATACAGATTCATTCCAGTAATGATGGAAACATCAGGTTAATTTTTTAAATATTTAATCATTTCTCTAAATGTTAGCTATTGTTAACTGGACAGTGTCATCTCAGCCCATAGAAAAGGATGCCACGTTACACTGGACTTCTTCCAGAATGCTTCTCTACTTGGAGGCCTCTGTGCTACTGAGCAGCACTTTTCCAAGTTACTTTGAATAATAGTGAGAGTATAATAATATCATATCAATAATATATCTATTAATTATAATAATATAATAATAGTGTCCATAGTAAAGGGTTTATTCTCCGTATAATCCCTCAAAATGTGAGCTTGGTTCACTCCTGTAAGCAGCCCTTTGATTGGCAGTGTAATCTTTTCCCTCTGTTTTTCTGTAGGGTTAGTCTGAGTGATGGAAGTGACAGTGACAGCAATTCAGCTTCCTCACCACTACATCATGAACCAGCACCACCTTTATTAAAAGCTAACAGCAACCAGGTAAAGTCAGGATTCATAAATGCAAGCCTCACGTGGAGAATGCCTTGCACCTAAGGAACTCATGTAATACTTTGATTACTTAAATGATGCTACTTAGTCTGAAAAATGATAAAGCCTTTTTTTTTTTTTCCAGGAGATGGAGAAATACTTGGTTTAGCAAATACTTCAAGAGCAAATTATCATTGTTATGTGTTTTTTAAGGAATGTGTTCATTGCATATGAGTTAACTTGATAAGATAAACAATCTAAACTGGTTTTACAACATCAGTTGTACAATTCATACTGGTTTTGGTTTATTTTAGCATTAGACACAGTTGAAATTGATAGGATTAATCTCAGGAGTTTATTTCACTTTTTCTCTCTCCCTCACTGGTGTTTGACTTGAAGATGGAAGGTTTTTTTTCCTATTCTAGTAGTCTTTACTATCAGAAAGAGTTCTCAATTTCAGTAAAAGCTGGCATTATTCATGTTACTTAAATTCAAATATATTTTGGAGGGGAAAAAGAACCTATGTAGCAGGCATTTAGCAAAGGAAGGAGGATCCATGATGGGAAAGCATTCTTATTATCCACCACAGATTCTCTTTTTTTCTAATGTTATCTATACATAAGTTTCAATTTATTTAGATATATTCTTTCTGAAAAGAAACAAGCCATTAAGAGTGCAACATGGAATGTTGCATTTACTGAGAAGTAAACACAAGAAAAATAAAATATGTATCTGTGGCTTGCAGTTTAATGAAGATGTGTACTTCTAAAGAGGTAATATAATTAAGTCCATAAATGTAACTCATAGTAAGCAACATCTCACTCAGTCAGGTATTCCATGTTCCTTTCCTTTTTGTTGTCTAATATGTATATATATATATATATATATAATAACTTGCCGATCTAGGTGCTCCGAACAGTAGTTGTCAACTAGCTAAAATGGAATGTCTCATTATTTCCTTGCATTTTTAAAACTGAGCTGAGAATCTGAAACGGAAGTATTAGGAAAGACTCTTTAGCAGGGTCTGCGGTGACAACACAAGGAGATATTATTCCCAATGCAAGGAGGGGAGATTTAGGTTGGATATAAGGAAAAAAGTATTTTAAAGTGAAGGTAGTGAAGCACTGGAATAGTTTGCCTATAGATGTAGTAGATCCCCCATCCGTGGAGACATTCAAGGTTAGGACTGGATCAAACTCTAGGCAACCTGATCAAGCTGTGGATGTCCCTATTCATTCCAAAGCATTTAACTATAGAATATTTAAAGGTCCCTTTCAACTCTGAGGATTCTGTGATTGCATTACAAGAGTTCAAATTGCCTGGGCCATAACTGCAATTAAGTCTCTGCTTGGTTGCGTAAGACTGCTTGCTAGGATTATTCTTTTGCATGACGAAATTAGGCTTGTGTTAAAGTAAGTCCATTTATAGAATAAAAAGACTGAGAACAAGTTAATATTGCTGTAACTGTCTTCTAGAATGATTAGCGCCTTATCTCATTTAAACAAGATGTTCTGTTTTAATTACGCATTAAGAACACTGTAAGAAAGCAACTTTTTCAAATGCAGTATGTCCTTACTGAGTTTCTAAGTCAAAGAATTTTCTCTGTTTAAACTCAAAAGTATCTAAAAGTTACTAGATCCATGCCTAGAGGTCATTTTTTTAAGACCAGACACTTCCTTCCACTGGCCTACACTGGGATAGCCCCAGAGGTGTTGAATCAATTAACTGGGATTTTTCTTCAGAAAAGTATGTTTTGCTTTCTGGCCATGAATCACTTTTGGCTAAGTAAATCATTAGGTAAACCTAATTCAGACCTGCAGTCATTTTCTCTTTGTGGGGAAGTCTCTGCCTGCCCATTGTGTATTTACACTGCTGATCATCCTAAGAAACATATATACAATTCTAGCCATTCATGCCAAGTGATGTAGAAATTGGAAGGAATTTTAGGATAGCTGTCAGTGAAGCTTCTGGGTAGTCTAGAAGGCCTTTTTTCTTGTAGTCCTTATTTCCATTTTTGTATTGTGTTGTGACTGTTCAGGAGGTTTTGGAGAAAATGATGCTATTAATGTTGGTTTTATTTACAAGGAAGTGTGAAAAGAAAGTCTCAGTCATCTTTGATCATGTATTTTTTATTATTGTTTTATAGAAGATCTGATTGTATTGCAGGCTAGGAATGACATGGTATTTCAATAACTCTACTTTTAGCTTCAGAAAATGTGTTTTGTATATGTAGAAATTAAACTACAGTTTTATTTCCTCAAATTATTCTTCACTTGAGTCCTAAAATTTTCAAGATGCTCTGTTGCTTGTTGACATGTTCTTAATTGTGCTTCAGTACCGGATGAAGCATTCTTTATTCATCTATGTCATAGTAACTGGCTCTGCTTTACATTGCAAGACAAACTATTCTAGTAATTCATATTCTCAGTTAAAACTCTTGCAGTCATTTCAAAGGCTGTTTTAGAATCTCAACTGTAGAAGACAAGAACCATGAATGAAAACTACTCATGGGAAATATACTGATATGTGTCACTTCAAAGGTGGTAGAGGGTCCCGTAGCATGATTCTGCATCTGCAAAATCAGAACTGTTTTCCTACCAGCAAGGAAAAGATGCAAAAAGAAAAATATTGATAAGGCTTTAAATAACATGAAATTAATTCTTTTAAAGATTAATTACGTCTGTATCACTCCAATCCATCAATTTGGCATTTCCAGCTATTTTTCTGAAACATACATGTCTATATACAGGAGGTTGTTTAAATTAAATGAAAAGTAGTGAAAAGTCTGGTTTTGAGGGTTTTTTTTTCAGATGTTCTTTGTGTTATTATAAGATAACTTTTTTTTGTATGTAATTATGTCCAATTATGTGTTTATTTTTTTCTGGATTTTCTTTTTTTCCTCAGATTTTAGAAGTGAAAAGTCCAATAAAGCAAAACAAATCTGATAAACAAATAAAGAATGGTGATTGTGATAAGGTAAATCGCAATGAAATAACAATAAATTATCCTAGAATGCAATATTAATATATTTACTGAAAACAAAATGCTGCTTGTTAGAGTGAAAACCTGTCATTACAACATCTTTGCTCTGGATTCCTTAAAGCTGAGATTGTTCTCTTTTATTTCTTTTTCCTATAGTTCCTTCTTCTATGCTATTTTGAAAATATTTTCCTTCTCCTCAGTACACATAGTGATCTACCAGATATCATCAGATAAGAATGTGCTCAGATGAGAATGTACTGCTTATTTTGTCTGCTCTTCTGCGTGAATTTGCACTGTGCTTTTCAGATGAAATGATGTTTTTTGAAAGGAATCTTTACAGTAGTATTAGTAGTATTACAGTAGTATATTTAGTCAATATACAACTATAATAAACAATTTACTGAATCATTTCATAGGTGTATGCATTGGGAAACGGCAATGTGATTTAATGCGTAACATTGTTATTTCCCAGTGATGACAAGTTCCTCTTAAATTTTGTATAACGTAGTATTTTCTTTATGCTAATATGATGCAGAAGACCAGTGTTGCAGTATCTATTGCTAGATTTTCAGCATTATGATCCATAGACTTCTTTATTTTCTTAAGCTAGGTGCCATATTTCCCCATGCTTAAAAAGAAACATGGTGTTTGATGCATCAGGCTCATTGAGACAGTTGATAGTTGGGTAGAGAGATATGTTTGATGTCCCAGAAATGAAGAAAGTAAAAATTGTTAGTGGATTAATTGTTCTTTACCTTTCTGCCCTTATGTCTCTGTGTTGATGCAGAAAATCCATTACTCAACTTTAGAGGAAGAGAGGAAATTAATTGTGAGACTTTGGTCTTATGTCTTACATGGGAAGCTGGGAAACATGATCTTTGGGCAACTGTAATCTGTTACATACTTTTCTGTTATAGCTTCCACAGTGAGGGGCAACCTAGTTTCCAAACGGAAAAGTTGGCTCTCCCCTTAAAATGTAATTAGCTTAAAATTTTCAGTGTCATAAAGTATCTAAGAAAACCCACAAAAGAAAAAAAAAAAAGTGTGGGTTGTATCAAGCTGAAGAAAACTAGCCTGCTAAGTAAGAAAAACTAGATTAAGGAGGGTGTAAAGTAAAATTTCCTTTTGTATCTGAATTCTTTGAAATACATGGCTATGTCTTCATTAACACAATCTTTATGGGGGGGGATTTGTTTCTAGGCATATCTTGATGAACTAGTAGAGCTCCACAGAAGATTAATGACACTGAGAGAGAGACATGTACTGCAGCAGGTGAGGAGCACTCTCATGAAAAATCACAGTGTGCTCACTGAAGTTGTGAAGTCACATTTTTTTCTCTTTCGTCTAAATCTCGGTAATCAAATTTGATAGCATTAAAGCCTGTATAATCTATTTCCTGCCCATTACACTTTCAGTGTAGCTTAGGGGACTTTTTAGATATGCTTTAAATTGTGTTTCCACACTAAATGGCATGATTAAAACTTGAGCAAACAAAAACCTGTCTATTTTTTTTCTCTTTATGTTTCTCAACTTATTGTACCAATTAAAATGAAAACAGGATATGTGAATAGATTTATCTGTGCACCATAGCTTGATAAAAAATCTTGTTGCTTTTGTGCTGAAAAGGACAGGTGTTTTGTTTCAAATGTACTGTTAAAGATGCACTTTTTGGTTAACAAAAAAACATGGAATTTAAAGCCAATCTCTCTGTAGGGGAAAAAAAAGTAAAAAAAAAAGTTTGAGTCTTCTGAAACATTGAAAATTGTAAAATTAAAAAAAAGTACAAACTAAGAATGTTTGAAATGTATTTACAAATTACACAGTAGTAACAACTTTTATTCTTTGTTTTGGGTGACATTGTGAGATACCATTGGACTTCAAATAGTGATGATGAAGCAATAAAGGCGTAGTAGCAAAGCAGATGTAATTGTAGCACAGATGGTTATATTATATCTCTCAGACTTAAATGCCACTTGTGGACATGTTATAAATATGGAAATTTTTACCACTTCTAAATGATTGCAATCACTCATCCAATTTCTCAACACTTGGATGAGTGTGTTGAAAAAAAATGTTTTAGTAAGCCTCAGCAATAATTTGTGAATGCCTATTAGTCCAGGCTCAATATTGTTTGCAAAGATCAGAAAAAAAATCTTAGTTAAAGACAAATACTGATGGCTATATCAGGTTTTGTGTTTTATGATGTACACTTATGTGTCCTTCATCCTGTATTTGGTACCTTTCATATTTAGCATGCTGTTGTTTCCCACGTTCACTGTCTTCAGTACAGACTAGTTTGTTTTTAACACCAAAGCACGCTTCTAGCTGCAGGAGTTTTAAAAATAATTTTGTTGTTGAAGTGGAATGGCAGCAGCAGTGTGTGTTGCTAAGCAATGTTTGTAGTATCTTCAGTTTGTTGGAGCAGGTGAAAATCTCTTGCACATGTCAGAGTCCTACCTGCAGATTTTTAGGGAATTTTTACAGAAGTCTGTGACAAAGAATAATGAAGATATCAATCAGGATTGTAAGGAATTGTAATGTCAAAGAACTCAAAGGTTCTACTTGAACTGGTGAGGGTTATGAAAAGGAGTGGACAGTTTTTGCTATCTCAATAATTACCGAGTCTATAGTGACATCAGATAGGAGTGTGTTTGAGCTGGAAATTGAGACAAAAATGTATCTTTTTGAGAATGTGGCTTTTCTTCAAGAGAGATATTTCTCTTTGAGATACTTTTTTAAAGGAAGTAAAAATTAATCCACCAAAAGTTGTGTTAATTGGTGTTAATTGGTCTGAAATTACATTTTAAAAAGCACTCTCTCCACCATCTTTCACTGTAAAGACAGAATATGATATTTACAGTGATTAAGCATCTTATTTGCCCTTCATCATTTGTGGTGAAAAAGTAGGGATGATTAAGACTGAAATCAGATATATACCATATATGTACCATATATTCAAATTTGGCTTTCTGAAGCTTGCTCCCCAATCTGTGTTTTCTGTGCAGATGGTGTTATCACGACCTGTGAAAGAAAACAAGATTTATGGTAGGCTTTGCCTTTTTATTTTGATGCATCAGAAAGTATATCTTCATCTGGGGAAAAATCTCCATGAAGCCAATGTACTAGACAGTACAGGCGTAAGGAAGAAATTGAGAGTATGCAGCACTGCTTAAAATTACATTGCTCATGCCTACAAGATGCTTAACTTCAGATGGCAGCTATCTCCCACAAATTTTCTGCAAGGGGCAGCTTGCGGGTCTGGAAACTATCAAATGGCTTAAACCCTCCATAACGTGAAAAATGACTGTCTTTAATTGCACTTCAGCTTCCTTAAACACACACACTCATTTGCTTGTTTAAAGGCAGATAAATAGTTGCGCTGTGATGGATAATGATGAAACTGAGCAGGAGAAACATTATGTAAACAGAGATGTACATTACAGCAGAAAAGCAAAGCTTACTCCACCAGAAGCAAATGAAATATTGTTGCCTAAGCTCTCTGAATATAACATTTTAATGCTGTGTTTTTAGGATTGCAACTGTCAGACTTGATGGCAACTCATCTCAACCTTTTATTCTTTTTCAAATATTTCTGAGTAGCACAAAGATGCAAATGCTAATACTGTAATTCACGAATTCCTCTTTCATGAGCACACAGGCAGATGTTTTTCATTGAGCTGTCTGGGTTTATCTTGATATATTTTTATACATCCATTAAAACTTTTGGGGTTCATTTCAGTCTTGTTTACTATGGTTTCAGTCTGTTGCCCTGACATAGTGGCTATATTTTGTGAGAGTGGGATGAAGGACATATTAAAAATGTTTGTATTTCCTTTGGTCTAGGGCTTAAAAGCCCGAAGTGGAACCTAATCAATAAGAAGTGCTTACCAGGTTGGTTTGTTTGGTTGGTTTTTAAATATACAATGCTACACATAGTAACACTTTAGTGTTTGTTCTTAAAATCAAGTATACTGCTGCGGGGATTTTGAAGGTGTTCTTCCACAGAAATGCAAGAAAGCATAGAATTGTTCAGCATAGTTGTGTCTTCTTGGCCACAGCTTCTGTAAACTTCTGCAGCTAGTTATTTATCACACAGTGGATATTTGGGGTCCAAGTCTATGATTAGATTCCTAACTTTATAAAAGTAGGCTGGACTGACTCATCAGCTTCTGTCTTAAATGAGGCTTCAGAGAGTGCCTTAAAGTAAGAATGATACATATAGGATTTTGCTGTTGGTAAAAAAATCAGTTGTATTCCACTTGAATTTTTCTCTCATGTTGGTTGTAGGACAGTAGGAGGTGGAAAAGCGTTACAGGAACCAATTAATCAATAAGTGGACAAATGAAATATTCAAGTGTAAGCTAAAAATTCCCATATGGAAAAATAAATAAATAAATAAAGCCAAGTGGTACAGGTTTAAATGAAGTGTTAATAAGGGGAGGATTGTTCCTTTGTACTTTCAGGATTTTGGGCATCTGCAAAGCAAATTTGACTTTTTTTTTTTTTTTCCTTGGCTGTGGAAAGTAGAAAGCAGTGATTGGGAAGGGGGATTTCTACTGTAACATGTAAATGTTTTCTTGTTTCCATTCTATTTAATCTGCCCTGGACTGTGTCATTCTATATTTAACAATATACATGAAGTTATTTAATCTGTCATCAGCATAATCTTCTCTCTGTGGTCTGAGCTGAAAAAAGATACCCTTCATCTTGTTATAATTGCTCCCTCCCCATTTCATTATATAAAACAGTTCATTCAAACATTCAGTTCTTTTCTAAGGTGTAATATTCCTTCCAGATTTATCATTTTAGGTATATTCTGTTAGCCATGAATGAATAGGTATCTCATTCATCACTGGAAACTAAACTCATCAGAGTAATACAGCTCAAGAAAGTGAAGAATACTTAGCAGCAGCGTTTCAGTGGAGGTGTATCTGGAAACCCTAGAACAATATGGATTTCAAATGGAAGGGTGCAAATACAAAGCCTAGTCTGAGCACAGAAGAGATGGTTGGAGGGATGGAGCAGAATAACAATATTGTCAGTCCATTAACAAGAGACTCTTCTCAGAATGGGATGCCATCTCATGCGCTCACTTGGAATATCTGTATCTTAGAATGTAGAAATGAGGTCAATAGCTATAGTGTTGGCACCATGTTAGCCAGGTTTGATTAATTATGCTTCAGCTTTCCAGGATGCTGAGTCTATATTTAGGTGGCTGAACATCCTGGTATATATTATATGTGGAGTTACTTACTACAGGAAATTCAGTGTTAAATATGAGCCCTTTAAATATACAGACTATGATTAAGAGTCTACGAAATGTTGAAAGTTGTAGAAAGGCACAACTTGTATACGTAATGTTGATTTCACAGAATTAACAGGCTGGTTGAGTTTGGAAGAAACCTCTAAAGATCTTCTTGTCCTAATCCACTGTTTTAGCAAGGCCACCTAGGGCACGTTGTCCAGACCTATGTCCAGGTGGCTTTTGAAGGTCTCTGAAGATAGACTTCACAACCTCTCTGGGCAAGCCACGACAGTGCTCTGTTACTATCACAAGAAAAAACATTTCCTAGTGTTTACACAGAAACCACTGTTCTAGTTTGTGCCCATTGCCTCTTGTTCTGTCACTGGGCACCACTGAAGAGAGTCTGGATTCACCCTGTTTGCACCCTCCCTTCAGGTATTTAAATATTAAATACATCAATCAGATCCATACTGAGCTTTCGCTCCTCCAGACTGATCAAATCCTCTCAGCTTTTCATCGTAGATAAGATGCTTCAGTTCCTGTTCTTCTCAAGAACTCCTTACAGCTATTCTGTTTTTTCTTGGAATGAAAACTGTGATTATAGGTTAAGTAGTCACCAGAGGTTTTAAACCATTAGTATGGGTCCTTCATGGTTGATTTGTTTCTAAAGAAATCCCCCAAAAAGTATGTATGTTATGTGAGAAGAAAAAATACTAGTACACAAGATAACATTAGATGTGAGAGCTCTTGAATACTTTGTTGCTGTTTAATTTAGACTAGCTTCTGTAAGGATTTCTTTCTTTTTCTTGCTTGTGGAAAGGTTTATGCAGTTATTTTCTAAAGTAATTTGTTTGTCAGCTAAACACAGAGCACATATTCCATAGAGATCTACCGGGTTTGTTTTTACTTGTCATTGTAGTTTGTTGTTAAGGTGGTTGGTTTTTGTTATTGTTGCATGGTTTACGTTTTAGGTTTTTTTTGTTTTGTTTCGTATTTAGAAGAGTTTGTGTGTGTGTGTGTGTGTGTGTGTGTGTTTGTTTTTTGTGTTGTAAAGACTGACCTTAAAAATATGAAGATTTTCTTTAAACATTGCTGGACTGGTGTGACAGATGATCTCCAAAAAAAAAAAAAAAAAAGATAAAAACTGTAGTCTTCACCTTGTTTGTGTGTCAGACAGAGATAAGGGTAATGGTTTAATATGCGAGTATTAGAGAAGTAGATTTGTTTTGCCATTTGTATGATACTTAAAGGCATGTTAATAAGCTCAGTGGATGTGTGATACCACTGAAATTTTCAGTGCATCTTTTCTTTCCTTTCAGATAGTAAATCTTATAGAGGAAACTGGACACTTTCATATCACAAATACAACCTTTGACTTTGACCTTTGCTCACTGGACAAAACCACAGTCCGAAAACTGCAGAGTTATCTGGAAACATCTGGAACCTCCTGAGGAGTCAGCATCTGGATGCATCAGAAATTATTCTCTAAATGAAACATTAAGAAAGATACAACCAAAATGGGGGAAAAACAAAACAACCTTGTTCAGCTTTATTTTTCATTAAAGCCAGTCATCATCTCTTAATAAAGAAGAGGACAAGACTCAGAGGACTGCTCTTCTCAACAAGGAAATGCTCTGGAAGAGTTTACCTGGATAGCCTTGAAAAATCAAACACACAAAAACAAACAAAAAAAACTTGGTCTTAATGAATGTGTATGGTATCATGTATCTCTTTGTGGTGTTCCAGTCCACAAGATGAATGCATGTTCAACACACTGCCTTATTGCATAGCTGATCTATTTATTACTGCATACATGTATTTCAGAGTCAGTGAGTCACTGAATGACACTACCAGATGTTGCAAATAGTGGTATTCCATGTATGCTTTTTTGATTCAGTCTCATAAAAAATCTAGTAACCTTATTCATGTTGAAATCCCACTTCTTGCTGACTTTCTCTAAACAATGAAAACACTGCAGTCTTATTTTCATTTCTGCACTTCCAGAAACCAAGATGCAAAGTGAGGGACCAAATGATGGTCCTACTTTTTTTTTCTTTTTTTTCCCGGTCTGCCAGAGTGGGTTGGACCATGGCAGGTTGGACTGCAGGTCCTTGCTCTATCCATTTACTGATATTGGTCATGGTAGAAAATGCACCAAATAGGATCATACGACTTGCTGTCTAGCCTTAGTGAATAAACCATTAGGACTTCTAACAAAAAAAAATGTTATGTATACTGTCCTGAATCCAGACTTTTTTTTTCTCCCTTTTTTTTTTTTTTTTTTTTGCAGTCTGCATTTTGTGTCTGTTTTAATGTTATAAAATTAAATATATATGAGTGAAGGTGTTCTGCAGGATCATAATTAAAGAAGTACTGGTCCTGTCTTCTAAGGAAATGTTGTAGAAAATTCTTAATTTGGAGCTATTTATTACTTTGAGTTTCTGCACTCCTTTGCTTTTTACCGTAAAACTATTGACATAACATTTTTTTGTTTGTTCATGTAGTAAATGGTCTCCTTAGCCTGTTTGGGGATTTTGTTTTTGTTGTTTGTGGGGCTGTTTTGTTTTGTTTTACAACTGCTAAATTAAAAACTTTTATTTGAAAATAAAAAAAAAATGGTTCTTATACAGTTACATGTTGGAATAAATAAATATAAATATCATATATGTGTGTGTATATATGCACATATTCACACATATATAAATATACACACACATACATATGTCTCTCTTACACTTCCCAGATTTTGCTATCTGTTCAATAACCTGCTTGTGCTTCCAGAAGGATTTCTTCTCTATAAAAATGAGTATTATTTCATGCTATATTTTCTTCTTTTAATGGGAATCCTTGTTCATGCATGATAAATAAGAGGAAGTGTTTCACAACAGTTTGGCGCTGTCACATTGCTGATGGTTTCCTGATGAAATCATTACCTTTCTAATTACTAAACACTAATTGATAAAATAAAATAAAATAAATAAAAAATAAAACCTCTGCTGAAAAGAGAAAAGAGGACAAAAAAAAAA
>NW_027072033.1:4026278-4113778 GCF_038088225.1 Cyrtonyx montezumae
ATGGTGATATTAATACAAAAGAACTACTTGTTACTGGGCACACAGTCCTGGCTGAAATTGAATGGTGAAATATTTCCTACAGAAAGCCATTGAACTTCTTCTAAAATTTTATTTACACAACAGGCTATAATGCTAGAAATAGCCAAAGTAATGTAAAACTACCCTAGCTACTGACATTTAGCTATTCATTCAGTCTAGGCAAAATAACAGCATCCATAAAATGCTAATTTATCTATTGATCTTGCAGAGATTAAAGTCTTTCTTTCTACAGATAACATCAGGTTCAAGCCACAATTTCATTTTTAATTCCAGAAGTTAAGGGGAAGAGTTAAGATCTGAGAATTTTATTGGAAACTGACAATGGGAATCTATAGTTCCAACAGTGCTTCCACACACAACTTAACTCTTACTCTGGATAGCTTCCGCTACCTATAGAGTTTAAGGCTGGCATCATATTTATCGAAAAGCAATGCAGACCTTGGACTTTCACTATACAAATTTCTAAGTAGAGTGTAGTTTATTTCAATTTTTACTTTTAAAATATTTTTTGCATTACTCAGAACCCATGTTACTTTCTAATAGCTAGCAATAAATAGCACTCTCCAAACTCTCACTAAAACAGAGACATTTAATCCAACTGAAATAAGAAAAATCAAATTTGAGAAAAATAAAGGATATACAGGAGAAAAAAAAATTGTCAGATTGCTTTCAGACTGCTGTTAGTTGTGGGATTTTTTTAATACATATGTAGTTATTCTCTTGTGTTCTTAACTGTAGTATTGTTAATTTTCATAAGAGGTTTTTAAAAGTCTCTTTAACTTAGATTTGAACACAGAACACATTGCATATAAACAGCAAGTTATTACAGTTGAAAATATTTTTCAGTTGCTCACTAGCCAAGAAAGGAAGGAAAAAAAGCAACAATTAAAAACATGCCTTTCAGCAAAACAATGGCAAGGACTATCTCTACAGTTATGTGAAAAGAAAACATAAAAATGTTAAGTCTCACCTGGTCTGTGCATTAACAAAGATAGCATCTAGAACCTATCACAGGCACCAAAGTACTAACATCCCAAATCTCAACATGTCTGAGCTCAGATCTAGATCCAAGCTCTGCAGCTGGTCTCTACAAAACAAATGTGCTAATAGAAATACCAAGTTCTCCATACTTTGAGGAAATTTGAACCTGTGTCTGAACAATGTTAGCCCTGCTCTACTAAAATGCTCCTGTCCTCTCACATAAAATTTGTGGCTTTATGGTATCACAACTTAACTCCATCTTATCTCTTGTAAGGCTTGTAAAAACTCCACACCATGCAAAGACCTGGCAGATATAGTTATTTTTCATTTAAATCTTAGAACAGATTTATTGAAAGAATTATGAATATAGAGAAGCTTTTCCAGTGAACATGATCTTATGAGCAGTATATCATAGACTCACAAAATCACAGAATCACAGGATAGCTTGGGTTAAAAGAGACATTAAAGATCATCCGCTCCAATTTCCTGCTGTGGACTGGTTTCCACCCACCAGTTCAGGCTGCCCAGGACCCTATCCAATCTGGTCTTGAACACCACCAGGGATGCGGCAGCCATATTTTTTCTGTGCAGCCTCTGCCAGTACCTCACCAGTGAAACATTTCCTCCTGACATCTAACCTAAATCTCCCCTTTTAGTTTAAAATCATTTCTCCTACTTCTGGGGACGGATTTTTTATAAGGGCATGTAGCAACAGGAAGAGGGGAAATGGCTTTAAACTGGAAGAGGGTAGATTTAGATGAGATATTAGGAAGAAATTCTTTACTGTGAAGGTGGTGAGACACTGGAACAGGTTGCACAGAAAGGTTGTGGATGCCCCGTCTCTGGAAGCATTCAAGGTCAGGGTGGATGGGGCTTTGAGCAGCCTGGTCTAGTAGGAAGCATCCCTGTCTATAGCAGGGGGGTTGAAACAAGGTCATCTTTAGGGTCCCTTCCAACCCAAACCATTCTATAATCATGTGATTCTACCACTACCAGACCTTGTAAGAAGTGCCTCTCGCTCCTATTTATAAGCCCCATTCAAGTACCGGAAAGCCTAATTGAGATCTCCCTGGACTATTCTCCTCTCCAGACTGAACAAGCCAAACTCCCTCTCTTTGTACAAGAGGTACTCCAGCCCTCTAAACATCCTTGTGGCCTTCTTCTGGGCTCTCTCCAGCAGCTCCACATCCTTCTTGTGCTGGGGGCCCCAAACCTGGATGCAGTAAAACAGAATTGGGGGCTTGAACCTCTGTCTTCTGAGCACTCTAGCTGCTAGGCCAAACTGGCTCCAAGTAGATGATTCATAGGCATTTCTGCAAGGTAGTCCACATCTCAATCCAGATACGTATTTATGTAAATCATATCTATCACTCTCAGCTCTGGGTACAAGGTTGACTACTTTCTATAACAGCACAGATCAGTTTCTCACCTACATCAACAGCATGTAACATTCCTGTGGTAGTTCTAGTAACGGTTTGCAGGGGAAAACAACAGTATGAAAGCATTTGATTTCCTTCTAGTTACTTTACTGTGGCACTGCAAATGGAAATTAGGACAGCCAGCACAATATGAGTAACTGTTCAAAGAACACCAGCAGCCATTTCATAGGCCACAGTGCTGATTCAAACTGTGTAAAATTTTCAGTATTCTATAGCATTGACTCAGATTTACAGTTACAGCTTGGTGGTTCTGCCATTAGAATGCGTGGAACTGTGATTTCCGATGAAAACTGGAAATGCTTCTTCATCAAATCAAACCGGGAAAGGTTCTTATAAACATGGATTTGACTAATTCCAGAGTAAATAAAATATTTTTTTTAAATACTGCTTGATGGTACCGCTTTAACCAGAAGGGTCTACAAAGTAAGTATACTCAAAACTTCCAAATGTTTTAAATCACCTTTTATAGCAAGGAAGATATCCATGTTATAATAAAACAGATACAATTATCAACTGAAGCAGAAGATAAGACAGTTGTTAAGATACTCTGAAGTTATTAACATTCATTAGCATACAGTTACATCTTTTATCAGTGAATCATCCTCCCAAGTCATCTGCTAGCTCAAGTGACCTGAAAATTCTATGACATATGTTAAAGAATGCTATTTAGCTTTGCAGGTGTTATTTATAGAATCACAGAATCGTAGAATCACCAAGGTTGAAAAAGATCTCCAAGAGCATCCAGTCCAGTCATTCAACTATCACCAATATCTCCTACTGAATAGTGTTCCTCAGTACAATATCTAAATGTTTCTTGAATATCTCCACGGATGTTGACTTCCATTACCTCCCTGGGCAGCCTGTTCTAGTGCCTGACCACTCTTTCAGAGAATTATTTCCTAATGTCCAACCTGAATCTCCCCTGGCAAATCTTGAGACCATTCCCTCTAGTCCTATCACTAGTTACAGTGGATTTAGCAATTATTATTGAAATTATTTAAAAAAAAATTTGCTATTTATTCTACAGACCTTCTGACAGCACAAGGATTATTCTATTCAGCAGAAAAGTCTTGTGACTACTACGTCAGAAGAAAATGTTACACAGCGTAAAATCAACATAATTTTTGCAATTATATATTTTTACACCTATTTCCAAACATACATTTCAGTGGCTGCTCTACTAGATGACTAAGTCAAGTTGCAATAAAACTGAGAATCAATAATGCACTATCTCATCCTGTAGTAATATGGAAGTGCGTATGAAAGAAAGGTGTGATATTTAATTTCTCCAGGGAGGAAAAATGACAGCCATTGACATTCATTGGTGCTTGCTGAATATTCCGGGAGACTAAACTGTGGATGTGAGCACAGTGAGGTGGTACGTGGTACATTTCAGAGGAGGCAACAGTGACATGAAAGACAAGCCACATTCTGGACAGCCATGCACAGCTGTCACACCACAAAATGTAGTGTCTTGAAGAGCTCACTCATGTGAATCCACTTATTACAACCAGAGAACTGTGTTTGGAGCTGAATGTCCATTTCAGTGCTGAGCATATGATAGTGGCAGTGTTGCAATGTTGATAAGATTGTGCTTGGTGGGTTCCACAAATGCTCGCATGCGAACAGAAAGAACACTGTATACAGGTTTGTCAGGATCTACATTACCACTACTGTCACCATGGGGACAATGTCCTGGATCACATTATTACCAGTGATTAATTTTATCATGTTACCACTATGTGCCAGAGTCAAAATAGCCATCCATGGAGTAGCAACATGTGAATTCCCCACTAAAGAAAAGTTCAAGACACAGCCTTTAGTGGGTAAAGGGATGTGCATTTTCTTTTGTGATAGGATAGGGGTGATCCTTCTGGAATTTCTGGAAACTGCACAAACTATAAACTCTGACTGCTTCATCATGACATTAAACTGAAAGCTGAAACTTCCAGAATCAGGACAGAGATGAAAACTTTCTCTTGCAGTGTAACAACACTGGGCCCACACAACAGTTTGAAGACCATGTGCATTGCCATTGGTACATGACCATTGGTACATTGCCAATCTTGCTGGACGGTTCTACCGCACTCACAGTATAGTACAGATTTGGTGTCTTCTGACTTCCATCTGTTCATACCAATTGTCATGACTTAGTTGATTTTATCACAAGTGACAGAACTTCCACACTCTCCCCTTTCCCTCTTCTGAGAGGGAAGAAGTATGAATGATCCAGTCAAGATAATGAGCAATAACAGCAAGTGTTAAAAAGAATGTAAGATAGTATGATATGAAAAGGAGTTACAAGTAATAAATAAAGCAAATGAGAGAGTTGGGAGTTCTGTCCATGTTGCTCATTGCCCTACTGGAAACAGAAGAGAGCCTTTTTCCCTGTAACTATGCTATTCTACCTCTTTTATCTTGAATCAGAGATCACATGGAACTCATGGAAGAATAGCTGACACTGCCATGAGCTGAGCCTGGAAATGCAGCAGTTCAGCTCCCTAGCACTATGTTTCAGCACTAAGCAGCTTACTGTATGATGTCTTGATACGGAATACTGATAAAACCAGGACACTGATGAAGGCTGGACTGTAAGCAATGTTTTCCAGCAAAAATGCCACCACAGCAGTTGCGTTATAGTGGGACATTTCCTCTAGTGGAGATCTTTATCACTGTGGTATGCATACTCCTCTTCATGGCTGGCAAAAATTCATAGCTACTGGTAGTGACTATGTTAATAAATAGCATTTTATAGCTGAGAATTTGCTCTATCAAATTGTTATAGTGCTCTTCGTATCTATTGTAGTTTCCACAGAAAGAAATAGGAGGTATTACTTTCAGAGCAACCTATGAAATAGGGTTCTCTGGCAATAAAAATGTTCTATGCAGAAGCACAACAGTTAATAGTTTGTCTCTCAAGAGAAATAGAACTGGTTCTTTCTACAGGTTTTGTCCATCACTGCTGCAGGACAGTTCATGATGGAAGGGAGAAAGATGAATTTATTTTTTCTGAGTTCTGAATCGAAGAAAAGATGCTGAAACTGATGGGCAAAACATCCCGGACTAACAAAAATAAACTATTTTTTACCCAACATAGTGAGGCTGGACAATTCATTTTTACAAGTACATTGAGACAAACAACTGTAAAATTCAAAGGGAGTATTGTTCTTCCTTGTAAATAACAAAAGTAGCTGAAGAGTTTAAGAGTTGTTGCCAACTAAAGCAGGGAAAATATCATTTTTTGAGTTCTACCCTAGTCTTCACCTATTAATTATCAGAATGTTATCTTCCTGGGTCTGATTCAGCCAATTAAGTTACAGATTCTCACTTATGTGCAGGATAATAGCATGTACAGTTGACTCAGGCTGGCAACTCCTACCTCTTAATGTTGCTGGCATATTTATTTATATCACTATCATACTAAATGTTCTTAGCATAATTAGGACCAGTTGTTGTAATGACATGTACTGTTAAACAGCCCTTACCCTCAAATGTTTACCATCTAAAACACTAGAAAATAGAATTTCTCGCTAACACTTTCCATTCTTTCATCACAGCTGGAAAAGCCTAACACAAAACACGTTCCCAAAACAAATAACACAATGACTAAGATAACTTTGGCAAACAAAAGCTGGAAATAAAACTGCTTTCCTTGATTTAACTGCATGTACTAGCAGTGTTTAGGAGTGGGCAATTAGTCTTTGCATTTCTTCAAAGTAGATGCTCTGGGCCCTATGTTTTCATCTAACGGTCTGAAAATCATCTCACACAGAACTAAAAGGCATAAAACATTACAAATATTCAATCCAGAAGTAGAATATTTAGAATAAATTTGCTCCAAACCATCTAAATATGTTGTCATTTTTCATTTGATAGGAGTGAGTAGTATCTTCCTTCATTCTGCTATGCAATTACATGTGGCAAATATATGAGATCAACTGTATCAAACAAGAAATTGTCCTAAAGGGATGGATATTTTTTCTAATCTTTCCAGATCTGAAATTCTTACTTAAGGAAAATATTATTTTCAAACATTCAAAATCTCAGTGAATTTTCTTTTCCTCTGTTTTTTTTTTTTCCTTAGCAACTTAAAATAATTGCATAGCACTAATAAATAAATAAATAAGATTTCAAACATTTATTTCATTAGAAATTGCATGCAGACTGGCAAAAAAGAAAACCTATCACATATCTGATACTCTGCTAATTCCAAGTCAAATTTTACTATTTCTGATTTATTGCCATTGGCTAGCAAAAGCTGTGCATCTAAGTAACTCTCTGCATCCTGGAAATAAGGGTCTTCTGGATCTGAATGGACCTAGTTAGCATTTGGTTTCTTAAGACAGGAGCACTGGTTATGCACTGAAGGTACAGTAGTACTGTACTGTGCGAAAGTCAAGAACTGTGTGATTTATATCTTTATGCCCCGTTCTACTTCAGAGACCTGAAATTACAAGAATTGAAGAGATGCTTACTGGGAAGGGACACCAAGAAGAATGATTTATGCCCACATACTGTGGAACTGTCATGACTACTACTACTACCATGGTGTTCAAATACTCTTCCCTTCTGATGTCTGCTGAGGCAGAGGTTTAGCAAACCTGTGTACTAAAGAGATGCTCCAGATCTAAAATGCCTGGTTTCAAGCCTATACTAAATACCACTTTGTTTTCTAAGGCAAACTGACTGAAAGCAAATTTCCACTTTTGCAATTTTGGAATGTAGGGTTTTTGAAGAATCTCTATTTGTTCTGGAATGAGTAAGAGATGAGAATTTGGCCCCCAAGTTTAAAAACAATTCTGATTTTTTTTTTCTTTTCATGAGAATGGAATAGAAAAGTAGTTTATTTATGCTGGTTGTGACTGATACCTTTGCCTATTCTTTCCCCTTCTACTGGACTACTGCACACTAACCCAATATGTACTGAAAAGAGACCAAATTGTCCACAGATAGTGTTAAAATACACAGCATTCTGTTCTGAATTTATGATTGAATGCTTTGTGCTGTTTCGTGGTGTCATGATATAAATAGACAGCATTATGTATTAAAGCATCAGATGTATGAAATTGGAATGTATTGTCATTGCTTTATTAATATCAGTTTTATAAGCACAGGAAATAAATACATGAGAAAATATGCAGGATGGAAAATTGTATTATATTTTTAGTGTTTCGATATACAAGGTATGGCAGAAAGCCACAAAGTCTGGAGTTTTTCTTCATATCCTTTATCGGAAATCTGTTAATACTTTTCACATACACTGTGTTTAATGCAAACATTTTTTCCTCAAGTATGAAAAAATAACTATTGCTAGCAACATTTTATAGATGAACATGACATACACCACAGAGTGGAAATATTATCAATGACTTGCCCATGTTCCCTTGAGAGCTAGTAGTCAAAGATGAGCCTACCTTTGCACTTGTTAATTTGATCCCTGCCTTCTGGAGAAGGCCTGCTGGCATGGAAGTCTTCTAACTTGAAATGTCACTAATAAGATACCCTCAGCAGAAGGGTAAATTCTTTCGTACATAGTTCAGGATATCATGTTGGGTCAGTACGACGCTTTTATAGTCTCAGCGTGACTGAGATTGTGGGGCGCTAAATCTAGTGAATTAGTTGTAGTTTGGTATAAATACGTGAAAAGGCTTACTGCTCAAATGCTGAAAGTGTAGGGAGGTTTCACTTTTCAGTAGCTGGCAGACTTCAGCATAGTTAAGCAAGCTGTCCAAGCAGCTTTTGTATCTCCATAGGTTCCCACTGCATTTTTAAAGTGTGCTGCCTTATCAAACATGTTGGCTGCTTGCCTGAGTCATAAAACACAATCCATAATTTTCTAACACTGAGGTGGAAATTTCAGCGTAGTTCAAGACCTCTACTGGCTTCTTCTTATAGTCTGACACATACCAGAAGTTCAAATTCTCCCATCAGTAATGTAAAAAACGTTCTTCCACTTACTTGCTGCTCAGGCAACGTCTCAGTGAGTATGAAGCCCCTCCTCCACAAGTACGTGAACATTCACTCCAGGAACCCCAGGCATCCCACAGTGAGTCTCGGTCTTCCTCTGAGCGAGCTGTTCTGGAGCTCTGAAGAGAGGAAGAGAGAAAGGAAAATCAGGAAAAAACACCTCAGGGACAAAAAAATGTTATTGCTAGCTTAATTCTTTCTTTTTACTGGATATCATCATAGTCATTGAAGACACTGAATAAATCCATTCTCTGGCATTTCCATTGACTGACAGTTGCTCTTCTAGTGAAGAGTGCTGCATGAAGTTGCCTTCATCTCTTGAATATCATGCTTTGTCTCAGTTTGGGACTGTGGATTATTATTATAGAAGAGTACTTTGGGCAACAGGAGGCAAAGTATTTTCCTGATTAAAAGGAAAAGAGAGAGAGAGTATGCTGAAGACATTGGAAACTGTGCTTTTAACTTTTGCTGCTGGGTTAGAAACTCAGGCATATTAAAAAGTGCCTTCCAAGGTACTGCTCAGGAGAAAAGGAATCACAGCCTAATGAATCCACATGATATAAATGCATTTAACAAAAGCTTTTCATGCATTCACCTTAAGGTGCTGGAGCTACCATTACTTCTTCTCTGTCCAAAGATCCAAATAGTCATTCATGACAGTGACCAGGCAATGTACTTGTTCAAACGTGGCTGTGAGCAGGCATGCACTGAATTCTGCCCTTCTACTTGCAATTGGAATAAATGAGAAGACAAGTGTATGAAGAAAGGTTTGGTTGTACATCTTCACCAGAGAAAAAGCAGCAAGCAACATTGTACCACTAGAACTTGTTAGAAGATTGATGTCAGCTGTCAACACTCAGGGATTATTTCAGAGAGATAGCTCAACACCAAAATTGTTTCATCTTCACTGTAGCTGTGTAAGTTTTGTAAGGAAATCTGAAACCCCGTGAAATACAGCAGTATTTCTGGTTATTCTGTTATTCATGGGCAAAAAAGGAAGCTCTGGTGATAGCTAGGGCTGTGATCAGTTTCAATATATCAGTTTAAGGAAGATACTGAATTTATCGTGTGCTGCTGAGATCCAAAACTGCGTCTGTAGAGAAAAAGGTTAAGTCTAGCACACTAGAATATGAAATACATGTTAATTGGAATTTATCAAAGTAAGAGGTTAACTATTCCATTTACTTTCAAGAGCCAAGAATGCATTATATAGTCTAACCATTAATACGAAGAGATATTTTCCAATGTATAAATCTTTTAATCCTACAAAACCTTTCAAAGGCATTTCTGTTCACTCACTTGTGTCATCTATGACGCTAAATAAATAGCGAGGCATGGCTGAACTGAAAGGCTATAGCTTTTATTGGTTACCTCTATACTCAAATCGATAACAAGGCCTAAGTATCACATCAAACCCTTTTCTCCCTCAGAGAGCCAGTAATCACAGTGTTGTACACATTTGCAGCCTTTGGCAGTCATTAGCTCTACACATCTGAGGGGTAAGAACACTGCAAATGCTGTTCCTACAGTCCACTGGGAGTCTTCTGCCCTGAAGTGAATCATTAGCTCACAGACCAGAACTTAGCTTACTCAAGTTGACAGAGTAATTACATTGTTTTATCCATTCCAAAAGCCAGATAGACTGGCACAAAAAATTAAGAGTAACTAACTGAAAGCTGATCATTTTAACATTGCTTAAGGGAACTCACACTGTCTGCAAATTGGCAAAACTCAAAGGAGAAACTTTCTGAAGGACAGAAAATTAAGATCTGTAAGACACCTTTCCAGCCACTTTCTTTTATTTCCCCCTCTTCTTCCCATTCTTTCTTCCATCAAAGCACAGCCCAAACATGATCTTGTCTGTTTGTTTGGGCAGAGTGGGTTTTCCTTCCTGCAAAGACATTAAACACGTCCATTTCTTTCGACAGGAAGAGTTTAATGAGAGGCAAGGGTCAGGCAGGACAACAGCAGAACAATGTAACAGGCCATCCACCCAAATGCAGCTCCCTGGCATTTCACAGTGGACATCTGCTGCATTCCTTATGTTGCTGTTTGGTCACTCTTCAAAGGCACATGCACTCCATTTTTTAACCAGAGCATAGAATCATAGAACGACAGAATTGCTCAGGTTAGAAAAGACCTTCAAGATCACCTTCAAGTCCAAATGCAACCAAAGCATACCACCCTACTCTAACAACTCACCACTAAATCATGTCCCTGAGCACCACATCCAAATGGATTTTAAACACAATCAGGGATGGTGACTCAACCACCACCCTGGGGAGCCTATTCCAGTGCTTAACAACCCTTTCTGTAAGTAAGTTAATCTCTACATCCAACCTAACCCTCCCCTGGTGCAAATTGAGGCTATTTTCCCTTGTTCTGTCACCTGTCACCTGTGAGAAGAGGCCAACTCTGCTCTCACTGCAATACCTTTCAGGTATTTGAAGAAAGCGATAAGGTCTCCCATCAGCCTCCTTTTCCCCAAACTAAACAGTCACAGCTCCTTCAGTTGCTTCTCACAGGGCATATTCACAAGCCTTGTTGCCCTTCTTTGGACCTGCTCCAGCACTTAAATGTCCTTCCTGTACTGAGGTGCACAAAACTGTACACAGTACTGGAGGTGGAGCCGTACCAGTGCTGAGTACAGAGGGAGGATTAAATGCATTTTTAGAAAGCAAATATACGAATGCCCCTTACAGTCTGTTTACCTGACACAAAGAAGGCCAATCTCTTTGAAAGACCTTCAGATCTGGTTCAAAGAACGCTGAGGTGAAATGAAAACTATCATTGAACTAAAGGGGCTCAAGGGCAGAACACTAAAGGTAAGCTGAGTATTAAAAAAAGATTTAAAAGGGACCCCACACAATTTTTAAAGGTTTACTTTTTTTTTTTTTTTGCTGTGCTGAGTAACCTGATGATTCCATGGTGTGACTGGCCTCCGTTTTCAGTTTGCTTTATGGCATAAAGTTTGTAATGGTATTTTAAAGACATACAATTTAGATGAGTAATTGATTCAGTTTTAAGTTTCTGTAGCGTTTATGATGATGTAATTTTTCTTTGGATCTACTAGGAAAAAAAGCATGAATTAAATTAATCTGTGTGACATAATGCTGGATTTGTCTAATAAACATATGGCAAAGATTTGACTAATCAGTTTATCTTACCTTTATTAAAATGCGATATGATTTAATTTCAACAAAATATTGCAAGGGTAAACGTAAAAACTAAGGTAAGTTAAGTGTTCATATTCAGAATGTGGCTGATCCCCACAGCTGCAGAAAAACACACATGCAACAGTTCGACACATGCCATCCACCATCTAGATACAATCTCATTAATAGTTAAATGTGAGACAAAAGAACCAGGTTGCCAATTTACCAAGTTTATTTCTGCTGTTTTCTGAAGGGTATTTTTAAAATAAAACTTGGTGTTTGTACTTTTGGTCTGCTAAGAAGAAAATCCGTATCTATGTGTTTATGTCACAAGGAAACTAAAAATGGGTGCTTGCCCTGATTGTTTAGCACTGGTTGAAAGCCCAGTCAAAGGCATAATTAAAAAGGGTTGTAAGGTAAAATCACATAAATCGAGTACTCTTACCTCATCACAAACTATAAGCATCAGCACAGCTAGACATTCTAAGGGTCCAAATTTTTCAGAAATAAGTTGTACTCCCACCCAGAGGGGAACCATGTGCCTGTTATTTGCATTCCGAGATTTGTTATAAGACCTATATATTCCCAGAAAGCATGTGATCTCAAGCTGGAACAGACTCCAAGTTTTCTTTTAACAAGTGGAATAAACATAATTCATTTCAACTCTACCCAAGTTTAATGTTAAAGAAAGTAGTGTGGTTTTCTCTCCTGCAAACTGCACAGTTAAGATTGTGCCTGAAATTCCAGCAATGATTGAAGAGTCCTTTTAAGTCTGAAGAAGATTATGGATCTATTTCAGGCCTAAGGAATATCTACCATTACCAGATAAGGATCCACTTTTCATAAGGCGCTTATACCACTAATTAATAGTTTCTACCCACTTTCAAGCAAGCTATTTAAACTGAGAAACTGACATAAAGATCTGAAGTTATTGCCATAAAGAGTGACCTGGGGAAAAAAAAAAAAGAAAAAAGAAAAAAGAGAGAGAGAGAGAGAGAGATGAAAAACAAAGCAAAACAGCCAACAAAAACAAAAACAGAAGAAAAAGGAAGAAGAAAAAAAAAACAACAGAAGAGGGTACAGCTCTGTGTATGTGAGGAGCAAAGTAGCCACCAGCTGAATCTTGCTTTAGGTAAAACTTATCTTTTAGAAGTCTCTTATCCCTGCCAGAAATACCCAGGTTGGTACTTTTTGAATGTCAGTGTATATCAAAGGAGTGTAATACAGATACTCATCAAGGATCATTATACCCTGCTGCTGATATGAGTTTCCTTCCCTCTTCTGTCCATCCATGTGGATCTCATACTGAGATTCCCAGGAAACACTCACTGCTTTGTCCTGACATCTGCAGCATAAGTGGTAAAAATGCCACTCCCTGAAAGCAATTTTCTTATAAATGACCCATGTAAAACAACATTAAAAAAAGAAGTCTGTTAGCACTAAGCAAAATCAGCTCTTTCTTTATACCTCATTACCGTAATACACGCTTAACATGAGGATGATCCTGCAGCTATCACCCAGTACAGCAGCTGCAGAGGAAAGGGGGGATCAGGAGGCCCTAACAATTCTCAAACGTGAACGAGAACCTATGATTTAGACAAAAAAGTAAGTAGGATGAAGAAATGAACTCAGTGTCAGTAGACAAATCATACTGCTTTAAAAAAATAAATAAATAAATAAAAGAGGGATTTAAAGCATGAGTTGAAAAAAGGGCTTCTTGAAATATAACAGAAATAGTCAGACATAAGTAAACCTAAAAGAGCATGATGTCCAATTTTATTGTCAAAAAATTTATTTCTGAATTTATTGAAGAGTTGTAGAGCATTCATGTTATATTCAGACTATGAGCTGAATAACAGGTCTTTCCTACTCTCTCCATTAACACACAGTATAAACAGAAATCTTTTACAACATCTGGAATAGTATGTGAAAAACACAAGATGTGTCACACATCCTTAAATCACAACAGCTGCCTGACCATCCAGGAGCTGCATCCCTGATGAGAAAACCATGTTTCATTCAGAAGCATGTGTGTACACGTGTGTGGGTGCACAGAGGGAGAAACACAAAATATAGCAAGACCTCTGCTCAGATCCAGAGACCTATAAAAGTAGTTTAATCTTAAGAAAATAAATGTCTTAGTCACATACTGGAACCTTAATTTAAAATTTTGCTTGGAACTGTAGTACCCCTGCATAAGCCAACTGTTTGTCAGTGTCACACAGAGTGTGTATAAACGCAGATCATGTTATTTCATTGCTCCTCAGTTACAAAGGGTTCCAGTCTCCCTTCTTCAGCAAAATGTTGCTAAATTCATGTTTTTCAATAAACTTGTATATTTCCTAGACTAAGCAGCAATACAGATAGTGAAAAATGCACTTAACCTGTTGTTGGACTAAGGCAGTGATACAGAGTTTAAGCCACAGTTTATTTCCCAGATGATATGCACCGCTGGGTTTGGTTAAGAAGTTTAGATCATCTGTTTCTTATCATATCTCACTGTTTAGGGGTATGATGAACTGTCTGTGACAATATGCAAGGCTCTTCTGAGGCCACTGTCTAAACTTATCTTTTGCTACTGTGAAAATGATACTGGGGACAAAAGAAACAGTTACCTTTCCTAGTTATGTGGTCTTTTTACACTTCTTCTTCAGATACATCCAAGCACATCCCTGCATGAATACTTGCCAAGACATACATTCTCTTTCTTTTGAGTAATCTTTGATCATCCTTTGATGCTAGTTTGTCACTGAAGTCAACTACATAATTCAGAGTGTACTGAAATACTGCCTGTAGTGAACTGTTCTCAGCACTCACCTAAGTATGTAACAGAAGACAAGGCCAGTAACCCCATCCCTTTTAGGAAAGTTGTATTTCTAAACTTCAAGATTTCAACTTTATAATGTAAATATATGGTTTATGAGATTTCATTTTCACAGGGTTGTGTATCTTTGTCACATTCCATTCAAGGTAACAGATGAAATACAGTTCAGATAGGAAACTTCTTGGAAATCGCTGGCTTTTAACGAAAGCCTATACTGAAAAAAATTACAGCTAGTTGAATTAATATTGGTAATTACTGTCAAACAAAATGTTGACATACAAGATATTTGTGACTAGCTGTGGAAACATTTCTAAACTATTATCTTGGAAATATCACGAATCAATTTTCTTGGCATGTCTAGTTTCAGTGCATACAAAAATAACTGTTCAGTGTATCTAGGCATAAAGTTGCACAACACTTTAAAAAGTATTGTATAGAAATTCCAGTAGCATTTTGAAGAAAAGGATTTGTTAAGATAAAACTTATCTCGAGAGCAGAATAATACTCTGGAAGCACTAGGATTCACCACAGCAGTAGTTGCCCTCCAGCTCTCACTGGATATATCTGCCACTTCATGCATCTCATACAAGTAGAGTTCCTCATGGTAACCTCAGTAATATAACCAAGGGCTGCGTAGGAATGAACATTAACTTATTTTCTCAAAATGGCTGCTTCAGAGTCAGGATGAATTAATGTTCCTCAGGTGGTGTAACATAGATTGTGTTCCCATTACCCTGACCATATTACAAGAAAAGACAGAGAACCTAAGTCAACAGAGTTGCCAGCCGGCCACTCTGAGTGGAACCACACAAGCCAGAAATGCACATCAGAATCCTTACCAAAGGAAGGGATTTTATGATTTTGTGGAAGTTAAAAGAAGATGGAAAGAGCAAATGCTGTACTGTCCATGCTGACAGAACTGCCTGATGCACTTGAGGTGCTGAGTGACCATAGACACATAGCGTGCAGTTAATCACAATTGCTCCTGTGATTAACTGCACGCTATATACCCTATGACCAAATAAAAAGGAGTTCAAACTCCTGGTAACACCCTGTCTACTCTTGTAAGCAACTTGGAAAGATGCAGCTGCAGTAAACATCAGAGCTCTTGAGATGGAATTGGTATACCTCCTGCACTGGCTCCCTGCTCCCTGGGGGGCCATGACAACCTCCTGTCTGAAGAGGGGCTGTGAGCAAAACAGTGCAAGGCCACTTGCCCAAGGCTTCTAGTCTTGGAAATCATCTGAGGAACTTCTGCCTCTTTTGTACTTGCAAGACCAGGCAAAACAATCTGTGAAGAGGTCATAAGAATACTTCCCATGGAAAACCACTGGCACTGGAAAACTTTGATTCGAGTGACTCCATGCCGCAAGGAAGGCACTGGCACAGAATAACACACGTTTAAGGGTATATACTATGGGTAATTAACTTGTGCTCAGATGTTGCTAGTACAAACAAATGGGTCAGAATTTATTTTGTCATTTCAGCCTTTTCAGAAAGGAATAGACAAAATAAATAAATAAAGCTCTTAATTTTTTCTAGGTTGTTTTTTGTTTTTCACTTATTCTTTCTTCACAGTCTAAATCATCTTGTTGGAAGAAACAGGATAAGATACTTTGAGAAGATGAGAACTGGAAACCTCTTGCAGTTTTTCAGTGTTTATTCTGGTCCTATGAGCAGAGGCAACAGGAAGAGCAATAGGTGGACAATTTTTCTTTACTCTGATTAAATAAAGCCAATGGACATACTGCTAGCTCAGCTCTCAGAGACACAACTTTGCTGTGTTATTCCATTCTGTCATGAGTTCCATTTTTGTCATTTATTCTTAAACAGCTCAGTCATGCAAGTCAGGCTTATTACTTCAAGAGTAGAAAAAGGGAAATTATGGCACCTTTGTCCTTCTGCATCAGACAACAGACACTTAGTTAGGGCATGTAAGCATACATGACATGGTTATTTCCTAAGTAGCAGGGACATAGTGTCACAATGAAATCCTATCTGAAACAGAATGATTCTAATCTTGGTGTTGTACACATCTGACTCTCTGACAGCCATCAGCTCTGTGAATCAAGTACTCTCTGAAGGATCAAAACATTGCCAGTGCTGTACACATTGTACCATAGGATTCTTCCTGCCCTCAAGCAAGTCACATAGATGTATATATAGTCTTCTATGACCCATCATAGGGAGTACACACCTTCTAGTCTGCAACAAAAAAGGGGAAGAAAAGATAAACAGTCATCTCAGTACTTTAGGAGCTAAACAGTCAATCCCAAGGCTGGGCTGGAAGTTGTATCCTGGGAGAAATGTGCCAAACGTGAGCTCATTTCTTCTTCTTAAAGGGTAGCAGCCAGCCAGGGGGGTTGCTGGCAGAGGATGGAGCTGACACCATATCACTTCAACACACTGCATGCTGCGCTCCCTATAACATTTTATAACAGTGCCTTATAAAACTCAGATCAGTCCTATCTCTCACTCCAGTTACCCATATGAAAATATACACCAGGGGAGCAATGCGAATACAAGAGCTCTCTTTCTTGCTGTTACAGACCCAAGTTACAACACCCTGTTGTATTTAAATTCTGCCGTGCTGGTGTAAACACCAGGCATGGGTGATCCAATACAGAGCAGGTCCAAGCTGGCTGAACCTCAGACTTGTCGCCTAATTGACTCAGAACAGTTTTTGAGGCTAGGACTGGTTCAGATACAGGGTGGGTGAAATCACTTTCCAGAATTCGGAACCCACCCAACAGCATAGGTTCAAAAGTGCATCTTACACTCAAAAGACATCAGGTTTGCCTTTCACATAGGAAGGCCTGAGGGCAGGGAAAGAGCTGAGAGGGGTGCAGAAAAAGGAAAATAGAGAAAAATGCTGTCTATGATAATGCCTAGTGCATGCTATATGTTTTCTAAGAGGCAAGAAGTAAAGGCTGCATGCTGGTTTGGCTGTGGCCTCAAGAAAAAAAATGGCCTACATGTGGCGGGCAGCCCCAGCTCCATGGTTGAACCACAGTCTCCCTCAAGGAGGCAGGGTAGTATATTGAAAAATGCATATTAGCCATTTCCCCTTGGCTTAGTAAACTGACCTTAGGCTTCAGATATCCACTCAGATTAAATTTCTGCACAGGCTACAGCATCTAACTGTGAGTCCTTTCATGTGCATTAACCTGCACATGGGCTCAATTTAGAAACTCTGGTTTTGAAACTCCAAACAAGAAGACCTTGTCATGTAAACCTACAAGCAATCAAGCTTCCTGCAGCAGGTGGTAACCCAGCTGCCTTGGATTACAAGAGAAGATGATCAGGAGGGAATTCAGGCAAGGGAGGAGAACTCTCCAAGGGCTTGTGCAATTTCAGATAAACACCCACAATTATGAAGTTTATTCAAAATAAATAAAGTCTTTTGCCCTTCTGATGGACCGCCATCTCCCTCAGTTACCTCATGGAGCTGTGTATGTGCTTATTTTAACAACAAGAGGCCACACAAAGGATTGAAATATTAAGCCTTAATGGAAGGAAAAATGAAAGGGATGTGTTTATATATAAAAAATAATAATAAAATTAAAAAAAAAAGAGGGAGAAGGGACAAAAAAAGAGAAAAAGAGGGGAGGGCAGACAGATGGACAAGCAGAAGAGAGGGAGGAAGAAAGGGAGAGAGGGAGGGAATGGGGAAAGGGTAACTCAGAAATTTATGTGCAATGTCCAAGATCAAATTTCCTAATAAAAAAAACCAACAACTAAAAACAAACTAACATGGGAAGACAGGAAAAGAAAGCCCACAGAATCTTTAGGAATTAACTAAGTGATTTCAGAAATCATCAAACATTTTACTCTCCATTAATTGCTAAGCAATTAATCTCAAATTAATGTAGATGCTTCTTCAGAATAAAATGCTCTCACAGAACCACAAAAGAACTGTGGGATTTGGAGGGACCTCTGGAGATAGTCTAGTCCAACTCCCTGCTAAAGCAGGTTCCACAAAGTAGGTTAAACAGGCAAGCATTCAGTTGGGTTTTATCTCAAGAGGAACTCTACTGCCATTCTGGGTAGCTTTCTGCAGGCTTCTGTCATCCTCATGATAAAGAAGTTCATTGTCATGTTTGTGTGGAACTTCTTATGTTCCAGTTTGTAGACACTGCCCCTTGTCCAGTTACTGGATACCACAAAAACAGTCTGGCCCCATCCTCTTGACAACACACTCTTTAGATACGTATAGGTGTTGGTAAGATTCCCTCTCAGACTTCTCCAGATCCAGCCTTTCCTCATAAGGGAGGTGCTCCAGGCCCCTATAGTTTTTCTATCCCTCTATCCCTCTGCTGGACTCTTCCTGCAAGTCCTCTGTCTTTCCTAAACTGGGGAGCCAGTAACTGGACGCAGAGCTCCAGATGCAGCATCATCAGGGCAGCACAGAGGGGAGATCACCTTCCTGGATCTGCAGGACATGTTCTATTTCATGTATCCCAGGATACCATTGGCCTTCTTGAACGCAGGGTTATATTGCTGGCTTGTGGCCAACATACTGTCCACCAGCACATTGGTACTGCATCACAGAGCTCCTTTCTAGCAGGTCAGCCCCTAACCTGTACTGATGTGCATGGCTTCTCTTCCACAGGGGTAGGCCTGGAGACTTTGCCCTTGTTCAAAATGCTCTCTATCCAATTCTCCAGTCTGTCCACGTCTCTCTGAATTGTAGGACAGCCTTCTGGAATGTCAGCCACTCCCCCCAGCTTTCATCATCAGCTAACCTGCTAAGGGTGCATTCTGCCCCTTCATCCAGGTCACTGATGAAGTTATTGAACATGATAAAACCCCGTAGTGACTGTTGAGGAACAGTGCAAGCTGTAGGCCTCCCAAGAGACTCTGTGCTGTTGGCCAAAACCCTCTGAGCACTCAGCGGTTAACCATTTGTAATACTGACATGTAGGAGTTTTTTAGGAATACCAGATAATTTTTTTCCCATTATTTTGAGTTACGAAGGTGTAAGAGATTCTAGGTTACAAGCATTTGCTGCTGTCATTCTACCCTCTCATATCACACACAGTGAAAAAAAGTATGTTTTATCTCTCACCAAATAAAATGAAAGACACATCCACACTTTGAAGCCAATATGTTGCACAGAAGCCATCTCTGGTAATCCACTTCCTTTTGCCCTTGTGATCACCAACACTGATGTGTGGCCAATCTCATCACAAGATTGCTCAAGTTTGAATTAGCAGAGAAGTGAATGCTGAAGTTTTTAGTTTCAGAGATGTCTGTTGGTTCACTTTTGCCTCCCCTTCAACTAATTTACATCTTTCTTCTTTAAATGTGTCCCTGGCAAGACCTTTAAGGAAACCATTGTCAATAACACGGTAACTTGAAAATCCCCCCTTTTTTAAAGGGGAACTATGAAAATGTCATATCCTAAATGCATTCACAATTATAATCCATTCACATTCTTTTTCATCCAAAATGAAAAAGAAAAGTACAGCCCTGGGCTTGTTAAGGGCAGTTATATTAGTCTTAACAACAGATGCTTTTAACAGCCCAGGCTGAGACAAACACAGGGATTTAAGTCAGTCTGCCAGTCAGTAGGTAAATAAATAAATAATCTACCAATCTGACGCCAGCATCAGAGTGGTAGAAGACCTTACTGCTTCCTGCATTTCTTTTCACCTTTGTTTCTATTGATATAGCACAGAATCTAAACAATACACTAGCAAACTTCAAACAGGGACTGAGATTATATCCAACAAAGCCAGAACGGGAAATGTGGATCTATAGTACATTCATATGGAAACAAAATGAGTTATATTCATTTTATGGGACAGTTTGAATTTATTATGAATTGCATATAATTTCCTGTCTTGCTTTTCTAATACTCCTGGAATTTATTTCAGGATGTCTTACGTTATCACACACACACTTCCCTCTGCCCTGACACTCACCCTACTAAACTTGCTCTAAAAGGAGTCCCTGAAAGGCAGAAATCCCAGAGCAACCTCTAAAGGGTTGAAGCTTTGGAAGATATTCCATCAAGGCAATGAAGATGAAAACTGAAACTGTGAAAATTAATGTGCTGAATAATTAGTGAACATACAACTTATTTCTCTGGACAAATAGACACAGGAACACTTCAGTGAGACATATCCAGATAATTCACAGGTAGCAAAACTATCAAGATACCTATAGATGCTTGCCTTGGAAGCAGAATAAGTCCTAAAAGCAACATTCTCTGCTTTCCTTCCCTCAATCACTTGTCTACATTGCTTTTCAATTTCACCACAACGTTAGCTACTTTTACAAGATATTTGGAGAAGTTGGACTCTGGCACCAAAAAGAAAAGAAAAAGCTCAAATGCAAAATGAAATTCTAATCAAGGTACTTAAAAAAGGTTGGGAATAAAGTTAGGGTTAATAATCTTTGATAAGATGTCATCTGTATGGGAACTGTTGAGTCACAGCCTGAACTACTGAATGAGCACCTGAAGAAAAGATCTATTAAGCTCTGGGAGAACAGATGAAGGCAATTCACCTGCGTAACCAGAAGGGTTGGAGCCAGGCTCCATCTCTCTTAGGCCTTGTTTAAGGGCTGACTGACACTAAGGAAGGGTTTCTTGGTGAAGGTGCCCCCTTTTAGGAGTTCCTTCCCTGTAAGTCTATCTCTTTGGAGATGGGTGAGCATTGATTTTCCTTCTTTTTGTAATACCTCCTAGTTTACATTGTTTTCTTTGCCTTTACAAGCTTTACATCATCTCTGTATCAGTGAGAAGGTGTTGGTTTATAGTGGTCTTCAATGTACACATTCAGATCTACAACAAACAGCCCCTAGCAAATATGTTCAGTTGACAGTAAGATAAATTGGCTGCTAAGAGGTTTCACTAATGGATGTTCATGACCAATGCTTTCTGGAAGTATTTTAAATGCTCATAAGCATAGCATTTAAACACCATATGTGAAAGCTCACAAGAAAAAGTTATGAAATAAAAAGATTGTACTGGAAAGGCAGTGAAATTCAGTGTACTATCATTTTAGTTAACAGAGAAAAATCAATTTATATACCTGAACAACTTGATCTGTAATTTCATCTAATACTATTCTTATCTAGATATCAAAAGTTATTATTTTGAGAACAGCGTTTCCTACTTCCAAAAAGATGGGCAAAAACTTAAACACTGGTAACTCCATGCAATGGCCTATAACATAAGATAAAATGCTGCATATAATTATCTTGAAAGACAAGTAAGCTATGTGAGAATGTCATCTTTAAAGCCACAGTACCAATCCTTGAAATATCCATCTCTTATTACTTTTGTTCTGAGGTTTGCCTGAATAAATACTTAAGGCCTAGGAGACCACAGGGCTGGAGCATGTCTTCTGTGAAGAAAGGCTGGAAGAGACTGGGGTTCTTCAGACTGGAGAAGAGAAGGCTTTGGGAAGACCTCATTGTGGCCTTCAAGACTGATAAGGAGTGACTCTTTTCCAGGAAGCATAGTGATAGGACAGGGGGGACAGTTTTAAACCATTCTATGATTCTGTGTTATAGGTCCTCCAGCATCCAAAGCTGGTCAGCCATCTGTAAAGACAAGCCTACTGTCCATATACTAATATGAAAAGACTGCACTGCCAAGAGTAAATGTCAGCCCTTCCTGCTGTTCTTCATACCAAAGTAAGGTATTCTGATGGAATTCAGTGTTTTGTGACAGCTTTTGATTAGCTGCTGTCTACCACATGGGAAAACTTCTTTGTAACTGTCCCTGGCTTGGGCATGAACAAGTCATTTTCTTCTTTTCCTGCTCTTCTAACACCATAAAATATCATGGGTAATGTGTTTTAAATGTATTCTTACTAACTTGAATTTTCTGATTGTTTTGTAAGGATTATACTGTTCCTTGCATGACCGACAATGGACTGCAGTTTCCCTATCTTTATCCATATAATTGCTTCCCATACAGTTCTGACTTTTCTTACAAGCTTAAGCAAATAGCTATGAAAAGCAACAGAGATAATAAGAGTGACTGGAGATCTTAATGTAAGAAGTTGTATCTTTCATAGACATAACACGTTCAGAGGATGGTGGCATGACCACAAACCATAGCGGTGAGAAATTTTGCATTCCCTTGCACAAATAAAACTTAGGTTTGTATAGTTAAGCTATGAATTCCAGCGGATCCTTCCCCAGAAACTGAGAACAAATGCCAGTCTGCATATAGATATGTCTATGTACAAAAATATTTATGCAAATTTAGGCCTATTTACTGGAAAATCTTTCTCTCTACAGTCATAAATGTAGAAACAGATGAGTATACACACAACAGTAGGCAGACCTGTGTACACATGAAAGGAAAAAATGTCAAGCTTTGTATGTGTGGATTATGAAAATGAAGGATTATATTCATTCCACTAGCTAATTGCGGTTGTGGCTATCCAAGACAGCCCCAGTAAGATAATAGGGGAATACAGTGCCAAAGAGCCTGGAAGGGATGGACTATTGTATTTGACTATTTTCCATGTATAGAACAGAATTGCAAAAGAAAGAAATCTTCCAAAAGATAAAAATAAAAACAACAAAAAAAAACCTCACACATGTGCTTTATTACAGTTCCTAGTGTTAGTTCTGTAAATACCACAAGAGCAACCAAGAGAACTAAAAAAAGCCGTTGAAAAGATGCAAACAACAAATGCAAATGTGATTAAATGCCCTTCTGACATATAATGATTTGACTTCAAATTTGGATGAACACACATGTCAATGGCTGGTTATGGTTTTGGCCACATTCCCTTTGAGTTAGACAACTGTGATTTGCTTGTGTTAGGCTTTTATTTTTAAACCAATTGAATGGGAAATCTTTGGAACTGAATGCCTGCTCTCTTTTGTTCCTCTTAAAAGTGGTGTGCTAATATTTTCTTAACATGCAAAAGTTCACAGAGCAATGAGCAAAATTCTCCAAATACCTGCTTAGTCTGGAAGGAGAAAACAGTCTTTTCCAGTTATTTTCAATCTGATTATAGTTTTTCAAGAAAAGTATTAGGGTTGTATTCTTAAAAGTATCTCTGAAAGTACATAATGGTCATTTATGCCAAGAAAACAAGATGTCTGGGCATGGAGCAAATTCCAAGGCAGCCAACTGAACTGTAAACTCCACAGATCTGTAAAGCAACACTCTCTTCCACCACTTCACTGAAAACTATTTCTTATGAAGAAGAACATGTGGAGCACTACATTACTCCAGGTGGTCTGCCTTGAAGTAGACTATCTCTACCTGCTAGCTGACAAGAGGTTACTCTTGATTCTTCCTTGGGCCTTGTCCATCTCTTTAGCATTATGTGCACATGGGTTGGAATGGTGTTTAGGTTATACAATCTTTTTATGGCGGTAAGGATGCAAAACAAAAGAGCTACTTTTATTTATAGTACCTTACTGAAAATATAGCAGCATTTGATAAACGATTGTGTGATTAATCATGTGAGTAGCTGCCAGCAAGTCTTAGAGCTTAGAAGCTTGAATGCTTCTACTGATGCTGCTGGAGTACCTCATAGTTGCTCAGTATAGGCAAGAAAGGTTTTAGGGGCATACAAGACTAGAGAAACAGATAAATCAAGGTATGGATTTTCACAGCTGTCATACTCATTCCACGTACTTGACTAAAGGCTGACATCTGTAGGGCTAATAGCCACTTTATAAACTCTATTCAGTTCTCCTTTTTTTCTCAGAAACATCAATGAGCTATACCCTATATGAACTCATGCTTCAATAAACTACAGTAGCAACATGGATATCTTACAACTTATCTCTATCTCTATCCAAGCTAGAAGTAAAATTCTTGTGTGTTTACCTAATCTCCTGCTGAAAGCAAGTAAGAGATTTTCCTGACTGGAGGGAGTAAAAGAATGGCCTGATTCAAAAAAGAAAGTTAAGCTTGCTTCACATCACTATTCTTAAGGCACAAAGAGATTTGGTGGGAGGTGGGGGGGGAAATCTCTTGAGGCAGGGTAAGTCATACAAATACAAACTAGTATAGCATGAAATATACTTCATAATAGCTGGCTGCAGAATGCACTATTTATTTTCATGAATTAGAGACTGAGAACTTAATTCACAAGAAGGAGAGTGAAGTATAAATGTTATGAGTATGAGCTTAACATGGGGCCAGATCCCACAGTCCTTACACAGTTTTGTTGAGTCATATCTCCTGTTGATCTTCTTTGAATTAATACTGAAGGATTGGCTCATAGTATATTACAGACATCAGGATATAAGCTTCTCATTTTCATATGTGAAGGAGGACCAGTGCCTGACTTTATGCCATTTTGTACGATTTTAGTGTATGGAATATAGATCTTTAAACAAGCTAGTAATTTAAATCTTAATGTAAGTAGCTTTCTTAGTTCTAGCACTCTAACAGCATTTAGTGATTCAAGAAACAAAAGTTTTCAAAAAAACCATACCATTATTTTTATTAAGCATTTGGAATATAGTTAATCCCACTAGTTTAGGTCTAGATGTGGTTACTAAAAATGAGTTAAGGTTAATTTACAATAATTATTATGGACTGTTTCATACAGATAAGTAGGAAGATGCAAGGATCTATAAAGTTCATTAATTTTCTTTAAGATTCTTTGCTATTTGAATGACTACATCAATTATATCTGTAGAAAAAAATAAAAACACCACACTAAATGTATGCCAAGACCACTGTAGTATCAAAAGTGCACGTACATAGTATTCTTACTGCAGATTTTCTGATAGCAAACAACCTACAAATCTAAGTATGAATCACAGTTGAGCATTTAGTAACAATCAGACCACAGAGCTATGGCGTTCAGCTGTAGAGCATCCTATCAGGATAATGAAGGCAATTACACAGGGATATCAGACAATAACAATAAGCCTTATGGCTTCTAAGTATACCAGATATCATATAACATATATTACAAAAGTTAGTACAAAGTTGTCTCTCTAATGAGTTGCAGCAACCATGAGAGCTGCAGGAAGATTTCAGTAAAGGCTGTACCTGGTTCCTCTGCATGCGCACAGCAAAAAATAAATAAATAAATTCTGGTCATCGTTGTTTCTTTAGGAAGGAAGAACATTTCAGGAATGTTACAGTATGATACAGCTTGATTTAAAGGAGGGAAGAAACAGAACTTCTCCAAACCCCAATCAGTTAAATCACCATTCACAAGTTATTGCTCTCTGAGTTTGTAAAAGTGATGCCAACATCAACTTCTTGGTTCTACTTGCAGCAGCCCACAGTATCATGGCTTGAAGTACTTCACAGAGGATAAGATTTACGTGATTTCTTCAGAGCAAACTTTACCTTCATCTGAAAGACTAAAAGCATGCCCTCATATACACACGCAGATACAGTATCAGCTAAAAGCTAGGTGAATTTATCAGAAAGAAATGGCATTTACCAGGAGGAGAGAAGCCAGAAGCAAGGTGCCCGCAGCTGCCCGGCAGCAGCCTTTCATGGTCGGTTGTTGCAGGACAGTGGTCGGACCGTGCCCGAGCAGCGGAGCGCTCTGCTGCCCGCTGTCACATCCAGCGCCAGTGCGAAACTTCAGTCCTGCTTTTCCGCCTCCATCAGCCCTGCTCACATTTCCGGAGCCAGAGTGGTGGGTGGGTTGGGGTAGGCTGCGGGGAAGCGCTGCCGGAGCCGGCAAGGAGCCAGTGCCCCTCTTGCTAATCGAACATGCAGCACAACAAAGCCGAGGGGTCTGGGGAAAGTGTAAGAGGCAAGGTGGAGGGGAAGAAAAGGAAGAGAGAGGAGAAGGAGGAGGAGAGAGGCAGAATGGCACAGCTGGAGAGAGTGCTCAGCCTTCCCCAGGAGCTGTGCTCCACCACTTGCCGCGAGCGGTCGGGCTTCCAGCTGGGTCAGTGGCACTCCTCCTGAGCGTGCATTGTTCCAGTTAGGAGGGAAACGTAATCTGTGTCAATATGTAACGTATGCCATAAAAGGCACCAATCAGAAAAGACTGAAATCTTACAGGAAGATATTTTCAGCATGCTTTACTGAAGTTGTGCATTTTCAAGAGAAAAATGCTCTCTGGAACTCTTTCGTCCGTTTATTTAGCAATAAGGGAATCTGGCTCTGATCCCAAATCATAAAGGAAGTGTTTCTAAGAGGACTGAGTGTCAGTCTTTCTGTCGATACCTTTTCTTCCTCCTGGGGTAAATTTAAAAACCACCCTATTCAGCATTACAAGGAAAATGAGCTTCTGGGAGGGATAATTTTGCACAGAAAGACAAAGATCCACACACCTCAGGAAAGCCAGGAAATCTGCCTTTGAAACATTAACTTGAAAGATGGGAGTTTCAAATCCTGCTTTCCCCCTGTTCAAGACTCATAGAGTTACAGATTCATAGAATCCTTAGAGTTGGAGGGGACCTCTAAAGGTCACCTAGACAAACTCCTTCGCAAGGAACAGGGATACCTACAGCTAGATCAGGGTGCTCAGAGCTCCCTCCAGCCTGAATATCTCCAAGAATGGAAGCATCCACCGCTTCTCTGGCAAACCTGTTCCAGTGCCTCATGGAATTTGCATGTCCATGTCCCTGCATGGCCTGAGGTACTAATCCTTTTTTTTTTTTTTTTTTTTTTGTGTGTGTGTGTAGCTTTTTGTTTTATTTTCTAAAGTAGAGAATGAAATGAAAACTGAATCCAATAAACTCTTTCAGTGCAACAGGTACTCACACACAGGAATTAGCTAGATTTCTCTCACAGTCAGAAGGTTATGGTACATTGTCCAAATGGATACGTAGGAACTCTTGACTTCCCGAAGGTTTTGGCTGTTGTACCATAGTAAGCTCAGACAGTGTGGGAGAAAAGCTATGTACACATGTGTTAGGGGAGGAGAACAGAATGCTAGCAATGAGCAAAGCAGAGTGAAGCTCTGCCAAGGGCATCAGGTCTGGGGTCAGGGAGGAGAAGGGACCAGGTATAGACCACAGACCTTTTGAAAGAACTGTACATCTGTAGAAATGAAAAATGGCCTGGAAGAAAAGCTAGATGAGCAGACAGGGAGAGATGCAGAGTTTACAAGAGGAAAGTAACTGAGAGGAAAAAGGGGTTTAGATGTTAAGTAGTCAGGAGGAAAGAAGAGGGTCTGACTTAGCAGTGAAGAACAGGAGCATAAATGCTGGAGATGTCCAAAGGCCTAAATAGAAAAGAGAGAAACTAGAGAGAACTAGGCTTGGGAAATTAGGCTGAAGAGAAAAATTTGGAACAAGAAACAAAGATAATCAAGAACAGAGGGAGAAACAGATTTCAGCTTGTAGTGGCCAGCAGCAGCCTGACTGGGGACCTCTGAACTTGGCGGGCTGAGAAGCAGCCCAGAAGATTGAAAAGGCTCAGTGGGAACAGGCTGTGATGGAAAGCCAGCTAGGTGGGGTGGAGTGAATGCAGCAGGGTGAAAAAAGGTCTAAAATGGAAATTAAGAGTTTTTGTCTGTCACTGAGTCCTTTATATGGTCAAATACCCCTGTACAGAAAAGTACTGTGACCGCTTCCTCAGGAGAGGTGGTGGGTGGACCATTTTTGTACTCAACTCAGCAATGGAGAATGCACTGCACAGTTGATACTAAGTCAGTATTTATGACTTCTCAGATTGCCTTTGAAAAACTCAGAAAACTAAATATTAGTAACAATAAGAACAAGAACAAAACATCCACAATCAAATACTCTGCTTCACCATCAAACCTGCTCCAGCATCAAACCTGAGAGTTGTACAAAGTGATTTTATTTCCATAATATTCTTGGGCCAGTACTGTTTTCTGCCTTAATCTGTTCACTTTCCCCAAGAAGGCTAACATCATATGAAAAGTAATTACAGCTAATTTCTGGAATTCCTGTACACCAACTTCTCAAGGCCAAAATTTTCCAGGTAGCAGCAAGCTTTGCAATACTGAATAGGTGAAATGATCACTCTCTGTTTAAGGACCACAGTGCTACAAAGGTGATTACGTACATTAAGATAGGTAAGTGAGAGATAGATGAGGACATACTTACAATCATAGACTTCTGTTTTCTCTTTGCTCATCATTAGATGCAATTTGTTGTACTAACAGTACATAAGCCCACTTCCGTATTCCTGGCTTTGGATATTCAGTGTTCAGCTTTGGAAAAAATAGTGTCTTGAAAAGAAAGTTTTGGACATTCTTCTTATCAGTACACACCACTCAGCAGCAACTAATTTATCTAAACTAGAATAACTGGAGAATACTTGTATCCAATGTATACCTCTGCCAATGCTTTGCTCATTTATCTCCCATTGCACCTGATGGGCATTTTGCTTGCTGAATGATGGCAAGAGGATGAAATTAGTGTTGCCAAATGATGTAGCCTGCAATGCTCGGACATGCAAAAATTATGATTTTGCTATAAAGAAATTTATTTTAATTCAAGATGCATTTAATCAGTAGCAGAGCAGCAAGACATTTATAACAGCATTGTAAGTTTTATAAATGCACCTGACCTGATATTTTATTGCACATTCAGACCAGATTCCTGATGCATATTGAATTTTGGTTTTGCAGCACACTCATGCAAACACCCTGAATTTTTCATGAATCTGTGTAAATATCGTACTACCATCATTTTGGCTTTGGGTTTTCTGCACATAGTTGAACCTAGAAATGAAAACTAAGTTAAAGGAATGGAAACTCATATGAATCAGTTCCAAAAGAAAAGTCTGCTCAGATTCTTGCATACAGATTTAATGAGGAGTCATACTTAATATTTGCCAATTGCTACAGAGCAGTGTTGCATCTACCTAAAGGCTCATTTAAATTGTTCTTAAGTGAAAAAACAAAAACAAAAACAAACGAACCAAACAGAACTGAAAAAGGACTGTACATTCACAGAAAATAATAATAATAATAATAATAATAATAATAATAATAATAATAATAATAATAATAATAATAATAATAAAGACTTCTGAAGTGCCTAGGGGGGTACTAGAGTGGAACTTCCCCATATCCTGCTGCTCAAATCAGGGCTGTGACTATACTGAATTTACATAAACATTTTCTATGGTGCTTTATTATTTATTTTGCTGAAAAGTCATTATAGATACGGAGCACTAGTTTGGGGATGGGAATCTTTATTGAGATAGAAATGGATCTTAGCAAAATTTTAATGCTAGACGAAGTCCTGGCTCCTTTAGATCAGATTCAAAATTGTATTTAAAAAAATACTGGAGCACAAGATTGCTTTCAGTATGACTTGCTAATTATACACATGCAAATACGTCACCTCCAAATGCTGATACTACAAACGCAAACCCCTCACCGTCTTAGGGGAGTGAATCTGTAAATACAAGCTGCTACATGCCCTGAAAATTATCCCTTCCACTTTCTGAAGTGGCCATTAACTTCAGTTCTCCTCCACCTCTGCCAGGTGTTTAAATTAAATGGGTTTTCATCTGTTTGTGAGAAAAGCAGAGCCGTTTATCAGTCCTTTACACCTATAGCAGATTATATGAAATAGAAGCAGAAGCAAGGGAGGGTGTCTGAGGCTGTATTTTAAGCTCTACAGATTTAAAAATACTTAATTTGAAAAACACACGTGCAGGCAGGAGAAAACTGTTAACATCAATATGCTTTATAGCAGGAAAGAGTGAACTCAGCTTTGGAGCTGATCTCCCAGGGGGTATATGTTACCATTTTCACTCAGAAGCCACCTGTCTCTTCTTGGAGGCTGGACTTCTTTATATATATATACATATATATATAAAGAAATATATAGAGAGAGATATATAAAGAAATATATATATAGATATATATATATAAACTAAGAAGAAATAAAAAATCCTGGTTCTACAGTCCTGATGGTAATATACATATATATATATACAAGATTTTTTATTTCTTCTTAGTTTTCTAGTTAACAGTTATTCTTAGATTTTCTCTTATAAGCCTGGATTGATTTCTGGGAACCTGGAATTTTGTACAAGTATGGAAAGTGGGAGAGAGCCAGTGCTTTAGTTTTAAGATTTGCATTTACGTGTGAGTGCCATTAGTCGTTACAAAAGAAACTCGAATGATAGCTATACACAATGTAATATTCTGGACTACTAAGGTGAAGCTCACCCATACACATAATCATGGCCATGATTACTGAAGTATTTTCCGCAGAAGTTTAGCTGCTAATGCATGCTAAATCTGTCACAGAATCATAGAAAAGACTTCCAAGATCGACCAGTCCATATCTCACCTACACAAATGTTTCCTCACTAAACCCATATCCCTCAGTACAACATCTAAATGTTTCTTGAACACCTTCAAGATTGATGACTCCACCACCTAGTGGAGCTTCCCTATTGAAACTATATGGATAAATGGAATAAATTCATTTGTGAAGACAATTTCATTCTGCAAGTTTAACTGCACTCACTGAAGTGATAAATTACAGCCCCTTACAACAAAAAATAGGGGAATTCTACAACAGCAAATGCAAAATTACTTCCTCTTTCCATTTTGCTGGAGCATCCCAAGTAACAGACAAGAACAGATCCATCATTCCTCTGATATTTCTCTGTTGGATTTATTCTTTTCCCAGGATGCCTCTATATACTCTTAATACTTCTCATCTTTTGGACATGTTTGTTGTGCGCATACTGAAATGGATTCCTGTTTTTAGTGATCCCAGTGCCCATCATGGGCTCACATAACTGTAAGCCACTCATTCCCTACTTCTGGAAGGTAGGTCTTCCATTTTTTTCCTCACACAAGAGGGATTCCCTCTACTTCTTTGCAGCTGCATGTTTCTTTACAATCCTACTTTTGAAAGTGTGCAATCTATGTAACTTGGGTCTTCCAAGGCTCTTGTCTTTCTTGTCTAGTGTTGTATGTCAGCTTCTAGTGGTTGTTCTAGTGGTTGTTCTAATGATGTTAACATGTTATACTTTCTAATTAGCCCACCAAATACAGAAAATACTGTTTTGAAATTTTACAAGCATGGCACTGTATGTACAGGAAAATTTGCTAACATCCCCTTGGATTTACTGGAAGCATCAGAACACAGAATTGTACAGTATCTCTGTAGGTCCAAACCAATACCATTAGCTGCATGAAGTGGTATGTTGATCATTTCCATGAGAAATCCCATTAAATTCCCTTTAACTGTACATAGCGATAATCAATGTACTGTGATCAGTGTGTCAGCAAGTTGATATTAAATGCTTAAATTCCATGAATTTAGCAGAACACATGCAGTTCTCACTGTGAATGTTGAGCGTAAGAACTGTGCTGTGTTGACAACTCTTACAAATCAATGACTAGTTTCATAGCCAGTACTGGGTTTTTACCTCACAGGCCCCACTTCAGATGTCGTGTTAGTATGTGAGAGTTTCACATTTCATTAAAAGTTTCTAGGCTTACAAGTGGCAAAAAATAATCAGAAAGCATGATCTTTAAAGACACATACCAGAGAGCACATCCAAACAAACAGGTTTGCGTAGTGTTATTTTATCTATCCAGCCTATAATTTTAGGGATATTGTAAAACAAAGTGTGGGCTTGATGATGCAGTTGAATATGGGAGGAACGGAGCCTATATTTTTGTAAACAACTGCAGCTGGAATTTGCTTGGAGCTTTATGAGTTATAAACTGATGAAACCAAACCAAAACCTCTCACAATTCTTAATGTCTTTGAATCTCTAATTTACAAGGCTTTTGCCTTGTACTGGTTTTCTTCTTTTGCAGTATAGCATAAGTAATTTTTTATGTCTTTTTTCTTTTCTAGTGTGAGGAGGATTCAGTTCCACTTTCTTTCTCAGCAAAGTCAGTAATCTAAGGCAGATTTAGACCATCATGACCAAACATAAAATGAGTCAGGTGAAAATATCAAAGTATTACCAAGGAAGAAATATTTAGGTTTTAAGAATCTCACAAAGAAATGAGGATGAAAAGAAGGCTAGGCAGTACATTTTGGATTAGGATTTGGAAAACCCCAAATGCGGGGGGAGGTAGGGCTGGGGTTTGGCCAATTTGTGATACTCAATTCTGTGTCTGGATTCAGCTTTCCAAAGTTTCCAAGAAGACAAAAGGTGTGGAAGAAGGAGGGGAGTTGGACTGAGAAATTTGGGTTTGGGCCCATCTCTTGTGCTAGCAATTATTGAGAATGCCTGGACAGCACAAAGCGGTCTTTGAAATATTGAGCCAGCATGATATTTAGGCTGTGGAGCCATATTAAAGAAACCCTTCTTTCTTAGAGGGTTTTGAATATCAAAACATGAGTAATGATGCCATGCTGGTAGAACACCCACTTGGTTACACAGGAGTTCTCCATGCAAAAAGAGAATCCTAGCTCCCACATTGGCCAAGTTTACAATAATGTTTAGCAACAGACAACAAAGATTATATGGAAAAGCATCTACTGATCTGTCTAGAGGCTGGAGTTAATATTGTTCTTATGACAATCACAGAGACAGAAAAAAATTGAAGGTTAAATGTTAGAAAAAAATCTTCAATTTAGAACACGTTTAAAAGAATATTAAAAATATGGAAAGATAAGAATATGTTATAAAACACAGGTTAAGTAGTAGGATTTTGAAACAGAACAGGGCTGAAACGGTTACAACATGCACAGAAGTGGAAAAAGGTATTTCGTGAAATATTTGAAACATATGGCTTTTGTTTATGTTTCTTGCAAATATTTGAGAAAAGTGAACAACTCCTACCTGTATACAATTGTGACCATGAATGCACTATTATTTTGTAACAAAAATGTATTTATAAGCAACCAATAAAATACTGGAAGAAATTATAATGTTAATAACTAGGAGGCTATCGTGTTCCATATTAAATTTCTCAGCACGGCAGCACACTATGCAAAAAGCAGCAGTTCCTACTTGATGGATTAAACAGTTTCAATGTGGTAGAAATATGGGAAACAGTGAAATGAGACAGATATTATTCTGCTTTAAAGCTAGGCAGAAAATGTTCTCACTATCAGAGGAACAGGTGAAAAAGTGAAATCATTTTTTGTTTTCTGCTTACACCTGGTGAGATCAATTGACCTTGTGGTCTGAACTCACGAAGGCTGGAATCTGAAAATTCAAATGTATATTTGTATTGAGTCTTCCCCCACAAAAAAAACCCTTTTTTTAAAATTTTCATAATATTTAAAGAACAATGGTGGCTGGTGAATATATAAGGAGTTTTTTCTGAGCCAAGTATGTGAATAGATAGGTTATTTGAAGGATCCTGGTCCCTCTCTCACTGATGGAAGAGATCAGGAATAATGAAAGTGAACTCAGTGGTACATTTTGAAGCCCAAAGCAGGTAAAAATTAGAGGAAAATTCTTAACTTATATATATAAGTATTAACTGGGCAAAAACAGAGGTACAGGAGGAGGAAGCAGGGTCAAGGAGCCCGGGAAGAATACAGGGATGTAATCTGCATGAACAGAGATAAGATCAGGAAAGCCAAGGCAGGTGGCCAGCAGGAAGAGAGAGGTGATTGTCCACCTGTACTCTGCTCTTGTTTTCATTATATTTTGTTTTTTTATGAAATTTAATGTGTGCTCAAATTACTTGACTTTCAAAGTTAACAGATCATTGCAATAGACACTGCAAATACACACTGACAAATCAAGCCTTCTGAAGAGAACTATTGTGAACAAGAGCATTAAACTTCTCTTTAAATAAGAATCATGTAATTCTTCAGTCAAATCATGTAGACACACATTTCTGATCAATAGAAAATAAAAAATATTCACTAACAAAACTCACTGACTTTTATCTGTGAAAATTGAGTCAGTTCAAATTAATATCTGCCCCTGAATTCCATGCACAGCGTATACCGATCAAGATGGTCAACATATGTTATCAAAACATATTAAAGAACAAATGGAATGAGTGCAGATAATGCTGTATGTGAGCATGCAGACCTTTGTTGGCTGAGTCAGAAGGCAAATGAAAATTTTTTATATGGGTCTACACTTCTGATCTCCAGTAACTTTGTCAGCAAATGAGGGAACAGTAATTCCATAATTGTAATAATTTCATTATAGAACTGTCATTTATTCATGTATTTAGTCATACAAAGTCTGCTGTGCCTACATTTTATAATGGGAAATGCACATGAGATTTAGTCCTGCATCCTACTACACTTCAGGACTTTAACCTCCAAAGCCATTCTCCAGATACCTTTCCATGAGAATCTACCATTGACAGGTATGTTGTTGCATCCTGCATGCCTTATTCCTGATGCACAAAATAATTATGAAAAACATAGGAGAATGAAGGAACTTACCCTCATCTGGTGAAGAGAAACTTAGTCACAGATTCTCAGAGGGCTTTTAACCTACTTGATATGACAGTCTATGAACCAAGTGACCTTTATTTTGAAATGTCTAGGACGTTGGCTGAAGTCATATTTACAACAGAAGTACTACCATATATCTTTAAAATACATTATTGAAACCAACATTATGATTTCTTTGTCACCTTATCTACTGTTTTAATCTGGTGCCATTTGCTTTATTTAAGCAGTTCATCCACTGAAACTTGTATATTGTGCATATTCATTTCCCAAAGCTACTTCTCCATAACGTACCACATGATCTGTTCTACATTTAAATGACAAGCATTTTTATGGAGCTCTCTTAATGCAGTTTTTTTTACTTTATCTTTGTTCTTTTATTTGAATCCTGATTTATAAAATTTGCTTTTATGTATCTTTGATATTAACAATTGTTTGGACCATTGAGGTTTGTAATTGCATTTGCCTTTGGCATTGGAGTTAATAAGAAATACACGTGCAATGGTGTATGTCTTTATTTGGAGGAAAAGTATTACAGGACTTCAGGCTAACAGTCGCTATTCTGCAAAAGCTTTGATGTAAGAAGAAAGAACTGTAGATCATGACAGACTATGAAGCAGATTACCTACGCAATTCTAATTGCTTACTGTAGTTTTACAGCATTATTTATATGTAAAGCTTTACATTCTTCTGCTGTGTCTTACTTCTGCCTTCTCCTTTCTCCCTTCTGACTGTGACCACATGTGCATGGACTTGTTCTTCTCACCAAGTGTAGAGCAAAAGATAAAACAGAGCAGGCGTGTTTGTATTGCAGGCTTGCAATTTTTCTCTCGGAGTTGCTAGGAGGGGTTGGTTTCTTTTGTTGGTAATTCATTGGCATTTATGAGAACAGACCTTTGCTACACAGAGAGAGAAATAGACACGTCACTGGATCACAGAAAACTGTCAGTTCATCAATAACTTCCAGCCACGGCATCACCAGTTGAAAATCTAATGCAGGTGAGTTGTGGGAAGCTGAAGAGAAAATACGTGCCCTCATTTTAACCCAGCAATACAGCTTAGTAGGATTAATAGAGTACACTGATTCTATTTTCTTACTTGTAGGCTGTGTACCAAATGTTCAACTTTTAAAGCCTAGATGTAAATGTAGCTGGACATTCAGAAATATGTATGCCAGCTACAAGACAGGACTTGTTAGGGAGCGGAAAGCCACTCAGAAGTGTTATGTAGTAGCAGTTCAATTTTCCAGGTGTTAAAATATCACTGCTCAAGGCTAATTTAATTAAGCAGAAGCCTTAATTATCTATTATTTCATAACCAGGAAGTAAAATCCACCATTCCACCTTTTACAGTGATTGGGATAAAACAAACATATTTTAAACAAACATGCGTAACATCAGGATACAATTTTTGCCCTTTAGGGGTCTGATGTACCCATTTAAGGAACCTCAGTACAGCTACCACACAGAATTTTCTTGATAAATAATAAACAATTTTCTCGATAAATAAAGCCTTGGATTTGTTTCCCTCTAGTACAAAAATGAATATAGCAGTGGCCCCACCACTTAAACTGTGGGAGACACAGAGCTGAGTTAAGGCTCCCTCTGCCTATTTTTAAAAAGTGAGAAAGGAAGACAAGTACACTTTACTGCGTAACAAAAATTAGCAGCTCATTCTGTCTTGACAAGTAGCCCAGTCATTTCAATGAGAATGTGCTGGCTGTTGGTTAGGACAGAGTCAAACTCTACAGCCGAGGTTCAGCATTTGAGGAAAATTACATCCTTTTCCACCTATATTTTTCTTCCGCTCATTGTATGTTTTCTTTCATTCTTCTGGGAGACACTGAGCCTGAATATTTTACTATGGCCTTATTGTGCAATGTGGAGACTATACTCCCACTGTTCTGCAGAACACTGCACTGGACCTGCACAGACAGAGCTTCCCATTTCCCAGCTTATATTCTACTGCAGCACACATGAAAAAATCTTTTTTAGCCTTTGTTCAAGGCTACTGCCAGAAGGGAAAGTAATTAAAGTGAGGCTTCATTAGGGAGAAATAATAACGATTTTAATTAAGCAGCATAAACTTGGATTCAAAATAATATTTTGCACAAAGAAGGTTTTAATATTCTTTTTCTTCCATCTTGCTCTCTGTCCCAACCCACCATTCTTCCCTAATTTTCACTGCAATGAGCAATTTCAGAACAGTGATTCTCACTGAATCTGAGGCTCAAGAACACACAGTGTTGATTGTGTTTCAGAGGATCATTTCCTGATCTTTTGTAGAAAGAAGACATAGGACATTATTTCAGGGGTAATCCACGTGAAAACAGCAATTCATGTTTTCTTGACCTATCCAGTCATGGTCTCAATACTCTCATGAAGTCAACACAGGAGGTAGGGTGGTATGGAAAGGATCCAGTTGCATCCAGTTGGCAGCCATAAAATGGTGAATCTTGGAATAAATAGTGCCAGATTTTTCCGTGTTAGACACAGTTACTGGCTTCTACATCACAAGATTTTTGAAGTACTTTGTGTGACTGAAAACTTTTCATGATTTTTTTTTTTTTGCAAGTGAATGAATACATCCTCCCTCAATATGTGTATGTGTCATCACTTGATGTGATTTATTCTCCTTCCTTTCTATGAATCATGACTGGAATAACTAATAGTTTCAGGGAACGCAGTAAGCCGTATTCCCCTAAAATATCCTGAGCCAAATATATCAGGCACTTGCATAACTAATGGCAAGTGTTGATGCCTGGCCCAGAGCACTTGCAATGGTATAGTTGTTGGCATTTAAGTGCTTCTGCAAAAAGTGTGTTTTTGTTAAAGAAGTGGCTGCTGGCTTTTGCATAGTTCCTTCTTTGCACTGACCTGACATGTTTGCCTCATAACCTTAATGTGGGATACTGAGCAATTCTGGAAAACCACTGAATGGTCCAGGATCAGGTTTATATGCTTAATGTACTCCTGTCAAATATTTTCAGTAATAAGCTTCTGTGGAAAGAATGTCTTATCTTCAAAATACACCCCCAGAGATTAATGGAAAAGTATCTACTTTCATAAACAGAATAAATAAGGAATTTGCATGAAGAGACATTTACAACTTCAACAACCAGTGATCTGCAAACCAAGTACTCTGTATTGTTTGTGCCATTAAGCTGGCATACTGAATTCTATGGAAGAACTATTTAAACACAGCCATGATATTTAATGGCACGCCCGTAGGAAACAGCATTCCTTTTTGATACACAGGTCATGGAGCAGTGTTGGAGCAAGGATTATGGTGACTGCATTCATAATTTTTACATTATTTGCTCCATTTATTATCTAGGAAATATTGTTCACACCCCGTGCTGATGCGCATTCTCTCATACCGACTGCTCACACTTTTGGGCACAGTGACTAACTCAGAAGGAACCATAATCTCAGTGATAAAGCCACCGTGCTTTGCCCGGGCAGGATACCCAGCGTCAGCAGGATGGGGAAGCAAATATTGCCTGGCTAAGGTCTTTTCCGACCAGCATCATCACTCCCTGGACGGGGCCACCAGAGACCGACGAAAGACCATACCTGCAGCACGCAGGTGTATGCGCGCAGTGCGAGCAGCGGCAGTGCTCAGCGGCCGGCATCAGGCGCAGCGGTGCGGCAGCCCCCCTAGGGCATGGTGCGAGGATCGGGGAGCAGCACGACGGGATGCGGTACACCCTCACAGAGTCCTGCTGGGCAGGACCCCGTGAACCCCGTATGGGCTGAAGTCCGGCTCCACGGCAGCCGCACACTGAGCCTCTGGGATACAAAGCTGGGCTGGGGTGTTCACAGAGGTAAAACGAGATCACTGTTCAGACTGGAGTGTGTTAATGCAGCAAGCAATAGGTGACTACTCCTGCCATCAAGAATGTGGAACAGTAGTATTAATTTAGTTTTGCTGCAGTGGGTTACAACCAGACGTTAGGAATGTGAGCAAGCTGCTGTGATAGCCCAGGTGGCCTTCTCTCTAAAGTTAACACCTATTTATTTATTTATTTATCATCCCCAGGTGAAAACAGCAGGAATGTCCAATGTGCAGAGGAAAACACGACTGCTGCAGTGGTTTATAAGAGCTTAATGAGCTTTTTTCTCCCATCCTCATCTTCTCTCAAAAAAATGTCAAATCCAGAGGAGATGGTGAAATGCCCTGGAAATGACATCTGTCCCATGCTGTGAGAGATGAGCAAAAATAGCTACTGTAATTTCCAAAAAGATATTTAATGTTATTTTCGGAGCTCAGATTTGCCTGTGTTTCACATGGCAGCACTGAGCAACTGACTGACGTATCGCAAGGTCCTCTGGTAGTTATTAACATGCTTCTCATAGCACTGTTGGTTCCGTTGACTGTGTTTCTAATTAAAAGACTGCTTCTGTGAATAACAATGAAAAATATTACTGTGTGTCATTTTCCTAACCTTTTGACATAGGCTTTTGTTCACAAAAACTGTCAGTATCTAGGGAAAAAATAACTGAGCTAGATTCTCAGCGTGAACTCACTGATTACATTTCTTCAGCTGGATAATACTTGAATTCAGCTTGTTTTTAAAACCTGAACAAGCAACTTCTCACACAAAGTTGAACAAGGAAAAGTCAAATAAACAAGGTGTTAACACATATATTTAGGTGTCATTTAAATATATTCAGAGATGGTAGAGGAAGGATGTAAAAACTCATTCTTTAGCACCATAACAATATATAAAGCTATAATATGCAATGGACTGAATTTGGTCTTCAATATAACTATACCTATAAGTGAAATCGGCAGTCATTGAATCCCTGCACAGAGAGTTTTTCCCATGCAGCAAAGTGTGTTTTCTGCTTAGTTAGACAGCCTCCTTTGCTGAAAGATCTAAAGACCTAAAAGGACAAAAGTGCTTGTAAAAAGATCCGGAAAAAAAAAAAAAGGCCTTTCTTATGGACCTTCTCACAACTCTGGTAACTTACATGTTGCAATTCACTTTATCACTGCATATCAGAAGGCCTCTTGAGCAGAGTTGTTGGTCTTTCTCTGCAATGCCAAGTGCAAGAGATTGCAAGTTTAGATTATAAGCAATAACTGCAAACAATGATTATGCTGATGTAGCATTGTTTGGAAATGCACCTAGAAAGTCTTATTCTTGTGCTTATTTTTTCCTTACTCACAAGAGCAAAAGCAAAAAACTATCCTAAAATAAATGTTATCGCCCTCTACAACTACCTGGTGGAAGGTTGTGGTGAGGTGGGAGTCAGCATCTTCTTCCATGTAACTACCAATAGGATGGAATGGGCTGCCCAGGGGGGTGGTGGAGTCACTGACCCTGGGGGTGTTCAAGAAATGTTTGGATGTTGTACTGAGGGACATGGTTTAATGGGGAAATGGGGGTGATAGGTAGGTGGCTGGATGATCTTGTATGTCTTTTCTAACCTTGGTGATTCTATGATTCTGTTCAATTAAAATATAACTATTTCTCTTCTATTGTGCAACAGATGAAGATAAAGACATTCTGATTTTTGCTACAACTGTTTTCTGTAGGACAATTCAAGTAATACATGAGTGGCAGGCAAGAAGACAGCAGATACTAGGAGACCAGGACTGAGATTGTCAGCTTGTGAGTGCATGGGGGGCAGCACTAGCAATAGACTAGGAAAGCACACTAAAACTGTGGCTTCAGGTGGGCACCTTCATGGTGCACATTCTTTGTCTCACTTGGCAGCCAAGGGATCCAGATGCCCTATCCAGATCTGCAAAGTCCCTCAGCTGGTGCTTCTAGATTCTGTTTGCATGTTGAGTATCATGTTTGTTTTTATGCCTAAAATGTTACAAACACATTTTAACAATTATCTGAATAGTTTCTGATATCAAATCAACCCCTCCCCTCCCCTCCCCTCCCCTCCCCTGATTACATGTTAGTAGATGATGCCACTGTTTTGCTCTGTTTAAATGAAGAGGGGGGGTCATACATTTTTTTGTAAAGTTATAGAATGATTCCAAAGATCATCTTGTATGGTGTTGCCAAAGACACTCAATCACAACAAAAAGGAAACTAAGATGAAGTTCAGTGGTATACACATATGCACACATTATAGGTTTTACTGTTTTTATGGATCTCTTCCATGCCTAACAAACCACAGCTTAAGTAGTGTCACATTGCACAATGTTTCCATAGTGACCATAGTGCTGGAACTTTTGTGTTTTATGCTTTTTTTTCTTTTTTCATAAGCTCAGGAAAGTGTGCTTCAGTATCCCGGCACATCTTCTATCAGCATCTCAGACCACCTCTGGGATAATTGCAATGCAACATGGCAAGCTGACCTTTTTTCTACAGCCTTGAACACAAGCAAGGTATTCACTAGTTAACGTTAGAGTCCATAGAAGACATTTCTGGTCTTTAGCTTTTAAATACTCTGGCCAAAAAACTTGCATGCAAATTTTGACTACCAAGATAGAAGTAAAAGATTCTCATGTTTTTCTGTAAAGTCATGCTCAACAAAATAACTATCTCATACTGCTTGCTGGTATTTTTTTAAACAGTACTATCCTAAGGACAGTACTATCAAACAAATTGTAGTACAGCTGTAGCTCTTGTGGTGCCGGTATATTTAGAAGCAACATGTCATTCACTGCCTATTATCTTTACTAGTAGGAAGATGGACATCTTTGCCCTCTAGAGAGGTGCACTTCTTTTCTATCTATACAAATACATTTGCCTGTGTCTTGCTCTTCCTTTGAGTACTTGTATGCTCCAGCTCTTTCATACTTTCACTGCCCCCTCCTCTGCTTTTCTTAATTTTATTTTTATTTTACTTCAAAGGCTGAATAAAAGAAAGTTAGGGGAACAAAACAGAAACAAGAGCATGACGTTGGATTATCTGGGTCACCATGCAGTTGGAGACCCATCAGAGGTTCAGGCTAGACAGGTTCACCTATCATGCATTTGCCCAAATAACACAAAAAATAAAGGAAAAATAATATAAAAATAAATTAAACCCAGTGCTGTGCACCTCAGAGTGAGAAGTCAAAGCACTGCTAGCATCTTAATCCTTTGTAAATGCACGTCTACTGTTGGGAAGAAAATAACAGCAAGTTAAATTTTCAGAAAATAGGCCTTATTTTGTCTGTTGTTTCAACAACTTGATACCACATTAACAGCCTCTTCACTACTCTTCACTGCACTTTAGACATTTTTGAGAGTTGGAATTGACAGAGCAACAAGGCCCAGAAAGCAATGGAGACCATCATCTGTCTGGAGAAGACCAGAAAGATGGCTCAACTCTAAGATTTCTTCACAGAAGACAGAACATGTAATGAACAAGAGTTTTGGTCTTTCATATTCAAAGAAAATATGTCTGATAGACATGAAAAGCTGGAGAGTGAGCAGCAGGAAATAAGGGGAATTACAGCACAAACCACAAGGCCTTGGGCTGCAGACTAAAGGCAAGGGTTACAATGATTTTTGTAAGCAGTGACCAGAGAGAAACATCTCCAACCTAGATTTTAAGGATCATACTGCTACAGACAAACTTAAACAAACAGAAATCCCAGAGAAAACAGTATTTAGTAATGAAGAATTAATGACTAAAAATATTGCCATAAAAATATGGAAGATGTTTGACAGGAAACCCCTAAATTTTACATTACTGAATAGCTGAATACAGCTGATTTCCCTGCTGATGCTGCTTAGATCAAAGCAGTGATATTCAGAAAATACATATGCAGTGTAAATTTTTTTGCAAATGTTATTCTGCTTTTCTGCATATTTTGTGAAACTGACAAGACCCTCACAGAAAGAACCTGACTGTCCTCTTGGCTGATAGTGACATACACTTATTGGCTTCTGCACAAGTCAGCAGTAGCATAGCAATCCCATGCTCCTCATCAGCAATCAGAACTGACCTCTGAGAGTACACTTTTAGGAAATTAGATCCTGTTGACTGTATACAACTGGCTTTAACAGAAATGAGATATTTACTGCTTACGTGATCTGAAGTTCCTGAGTGTATTCTCCCTTTTAAAGTCTACAGAATATTATTGTGGCCCCAAATCTACATAGAGAATTAATTTTTTTAATTTTCTCTTTGCAACTGTAAGGAAAGCACAAGAATTAAATTAAATATACCAATCATGATGGGTGAATGTTAACCTTACCTAGGTGACTAGTAGAAGGTAGGGACAATGGGAAATTCTTATGCCTCTATCAGTCTAATATGGACTATAATTTCCGTTCGCTATTTCCAAGGGCTGAAACTCACACAGATTCACACAGAATCATTAAGGTTGAAAAAGACCTCCAAGATCATTCAGTCCAACCATCCACCTATCACCAGTGTTTCCCACTAAACCATATAAATATTTCAGTTTATTAGTCAGGTGTTAATCAAAGCCAAATATCCAAAATGATTGACAAAATACTCAAGAATTTCATTTTATCTTCACATGGAGTCCAAGAAAGGAAAGTTAAAAAAAAAAAGAGCAAAGTGGAAAAGTTTTAAAACTCAAGAGTAGAAAGGCAAGACCCCTTTATCAGGCTTCTGAATGAAAGCAATTATTTTAAATCCAAGTACTTCCAGATTTTTCAAAGACATCTGTTGGTGACGTATTGCAGCCTTCAACAGAATTTAAGTTCAGCAGTGCTATTCAGAAGCCAGTTCGCTATATTCTTACTCTGATGATCCAATGGGAATAAGTATATAGTTTGCCTCTTTAAATGAATGGCAGCTTTCCCATCTCATGACCACTCACATCCTATAACTTGACATTTATTTTAAATGACAATTGATGTATTGAATTGGCATAACCTTCACCTTTAGGAATATTCATAATCTAATGACCCACACATAAAGGAAAATTCTGCTTGACAGGATACTTATGAGAAATTTTCTTGGGAATATTCCATACAGGTTTGAAATGTCAATTGCAGGAGCATTATAGTAAAACATATCTTTAAAGTTAAAGCATGTGAAAGACATGTATGCTTTCTAAACAATCTGGCATTGAACACAATGTCAAAAAAAAAAACCAAAACAACCAAAAATCAGAACAAAACAAAACAAAAAACCAAACCAAAACAAAACAAAAAACCCAACATCAAATACCGTTCATGCTAAGCCTTAAGAAAATAATCTCCATGCTTTCACAACATGCAAGCTATGAATAGCAGCAGTTTAAGACTGTTACACACCAGCATTAATGAAATTATAGTCTAATATTTTTGTAATAATACTGACTTTAATGGGAAATCTCTCTCTTGGAGCATGTTTTTTCCTGTTGCAATCATTAAAAAAAAAGTCCACAGATTGATTCTCTTTTTCCATTCTACACAATTCCACAGATGCTGTAATAATCTTACAAAACGTACACACACATATATATATGTTGTTATTTACTATATTTGTCTCTGCATAATTAGTTGAAATTTTTAATCCAATCACTCTTCTTACTTTTCTTTCTTTACACACTTTACAGTGCCTCAATTTATGGAGATTTTTGTTCACATTTTTTTTCAGGTATAGGAGAATCAAAGGTATTGAGGGCTGAGTCTTATGGAGTGTGAGGAGTATGAGTATGAAAGAGAGGCATGACCAGACCCACTGATCCCTTACAACTCTTTGCCCTCTAACTGACCCACGTTGGCTCTCCTCTTCCTCTTGCTCATCCCAGAACCCTCTCAGCTGCCACAAGACAATCAAAAGGATAATAAAGTCATTCTGTCTCTGACCATGAGGGCTAGAGTAGAGGGAAAATAAGGTTTTGATTTCACTGCTGAGAAGTCTGGAGCTTGTTCTGGAAATAGTCATAAAATTTCTAAAATACTACTACAATGCACACGTTCCTGCACATTTGAAAGAGAGGGAAAAACATGTGAAAAGCAAGGGATTTGACTTGCACAGACCCTCTGTCTGTAGAATTTCCAATCATATCACTTGGAGTTCGGAATATAAGTCTTCCAGAAGCAAATCTAAAGGAATATGTAAAACCAGTAATGTATGTATTTTTGTGTGAAACCTGAAGCATTTAGCTTACTTCACTTCACAGAGAGAACCTCCCTGAAGGCTTCTGTAATTGTGACTCCACTTTAATCAAAATTGTGGCTGAAGAACTACAAAAGCAGAATTGTCATTTAATCTGAATAGGACACTCCCTATCTATCATTCAGCTTTCCTACTCCCACCACATAAAACTGCCTCCCAACAAGAGATGCAAAGTTCTGCTTTGAAGATGTTAGAGAGTTCCATTATATCACAGTGAAGTCATTTGTTAAGCAAGGAAAACAAAGGTTTTTGCAATAAGTAATACAATAAATGGTGGAAGCTGCAAAAGACATTGTCAAATTTAGAAAGTCTAACCTGTGAATTCCAAGTATAGCTTTGTAATATTGCCCCAAATAATTCCTTTACACTAACTGGAATACATGGAATTTGTGTTTTTATATGCATATGGAAATTTTCATACAGTAAACTTCTACAGAGTTTTATAAGATCAGAACTTGATCTGTGACATACTACTGAAAAATTACTTACATGCTACTAAAGTCAGTTCACTGCTTTGATTTAATGTCACAAAGATTCAAGGCTAAAAGAAATGCACATTGCAAAGATAATGGGCAAGAGCTGTAGATGGACTAAGAAGTCTTTGAAATAGAGTAGCTATGTTTTTGTTTGTATTTGGAGGATGAATGGCAGGCAAATATAAAAAAATACAAAATCCAAGAATACAGATATATAGCTCAGTGTAACGTATTAGAAAAACAAACAAACAACAGTACATTATATTATGAAGGACCCTAATAGGCCTGGGCCAGAAGAAATGTCTATACTGATACACGAGAATATATCAATAAGAAAATATAGAAATCTATCAGTGAAACATGCTTTTGATAGCAGAAGCACAGTCATTCTAATAGTGACCAGCTGAAAATGGTTCTTCCAGCTTATCTCATGGGCTGGTAAGGAGCTTGGGCTTCCAAACTTTGATGTGTGGACAGTGCTACCATGAATACCTGAACACTGATGACTGTAAGCTTGAGAATATGGCAGGCAGCCATATCCAGCAAGAAAATTCAGTCTTTTCATATGCCCCAGAGTGGCTTGCAAGGGAAAATGCATGGAAATCAAGGATTGTGTTTTATGAATTGTCCGTAACTCAAAACAAACCTTGGATTTTATTTTATTATTTTATTTTATTTTATTTTATTTTATTTTATTTTATTTTATTTTATTTTATTTTATTTTATTTTATTTTATTTTATTTTATTTTATTTATTTTATTTTATTTTATTTTATTTTATTTTATTTTATTTTATTTTATTTTATTTTATTTTATTTTATTTTATTTTATTTTATTTTATTTTATTTTATTTTATTTTATTATTTTTTATTTTATTATTTTTATTTTATTTTATTTCCTAAAGGGATGCAGCAGCAATCCCAAAATGTAAAGTTTAAAAAAATGTTAGAATTTTCTAAAGACTTTCTGTTTACTTCATCAGCACAGTTCTGAGCAACAGTACATTCAAGATATTGTGCTAAGACTATTACCTAGTTATTTTGGCAAATCACAGCCCCTTGGCAGATGGTTTTGTGGTGCCATTTACTTAATTGTGACATAGCATCTCTAATATGGATGGTACATGCCAGACATGCCATGACATTTGTGAAATTCATCTCCTATTTTCAATAAGTTAATACTTTCTTGCATTTTTTACCCACACACGTTGATGTAAAATCATAAACAGAAAACAGCAGATGCTCCTCTCTTATTGAAATCTTTATAAGAATATGACCGATTAAGTGTTATGAATAATTCTTATTTTGTGTCAGCTTTGAAATGCTTTTAGCATTTCAAAATAGATGTCCTTTTGAGAACAGTTAGTATGGTTTTCTATGATGAACTTACATCTTGACAGAGATATGCCTTATTCATGTCTCTGGGTAATCCATTCACTGCTTTACAGAACTAAAGTTCTCCAAGTAATGTCACAAATCCAGATAATGCTTCCACATGCTGTATTTCATGTTGCAGAATCACAGAATTGCAGGGGTTGGAAGAGACCTCAAGAGATTATTGAGTCCAAGATCCCTGCTAAAGCAGGCAGCCTCCAATAGATCACACCCAGATGGGTCCTGAATATCACCACAGAAAGAGACTTCACAACCTCTCTGGGCAACTCGTTCCAGCGCTCCACCACCCTTACTGTAAAGAAGTTCTGTGTGTTAGTATGGAACTTCCAGTTTCAAGTTTTAGGCCACTGCTCCTTGTCCTTTCGTTACACACCACTGAGAAGAGCTAGGCCTCATCCATTTGCATCTGACCTCCCTTTAGATATTTATTAATATGAATCAGATCATATCATTCAGCTCAAACAACAATTAAATATACACACATGCTGATGAGTTCGGCTTTTCTTTTTATATTTATGTTGCTTCAGTCATTAATTTGTGATCATATTTGCTCCTACAAATCACATAATAGACTTTCTTCCATAATTCCAGATAGTAATATTCAGAAATCCTTGCCTGTCTTGGCCCGGATCTCCTCTTGTCTGAACATCAAAATATGACGAGAATCAGAAGGCTCAGAAATAAAAAATGTCAAGATAGTTTACATACAGTCATCTACCTATAGACAAGCAAATATTGTCCTGACAATAAAGAGTTGTCTGTTTCTTTTCAAAGTGCAATAGCAACTGACAGTACTTAAATTATCTTCATTCAAATGTCAGTTTCATTGTTGCACAAAATCAAAAGTATTTATTTGATTCTGTAACAGTTATAACATCTTGCTCTATATATGTGAAAATATTTTTTAAAGATACATTCGTTACATATTTAAAATTAACACAAATATATGGGCAAAAGTTTTTAAAATGGGTGTATTGAAACTAAGCAGTGCAGTAGGGTTGTGGTCACACATTATAGATTCATATGGCTTCTACAGGCCCAAATGCTAAAATAAACTCACAGAAAAGTATTGCATGATTCTGCAGTTCATTTGTCATCATTTAAATATAACACTACTGGAACCTTCTGAACTGGACCCCAAATTTCTGAAGCAGCTAGGCTTATTTAGATTTTTTGTTTCTCTCCCTTTCTCATCAATTCAGACAAAAAGGTTAGAAAAGGCCAACAACGTACTCAAAAGGAGACTCAAATACTATGTGTCATGTGAGGAAGACAATAAAATATATCTGTTCTTGACAACCTAGGGGATCCATAGGCTTTATTAAAACTAGAAAATTTAGTTAAATACTTGTCTGAAATAGAAGAGACAATGCTATGATATAAGAATTTCATAATCCTTGAGTTATAATAATTTTAAGAAGCTGCTATGCCTTGTAGCAGAAAACTCTGGAAAGATGAGAGCACAGATTATGTGGTGATTATACAGGTTTGCAACAGGTACGCAGATAGAGAAAAACAGTGGTGCATTGTGTTGCTTCAGAGATTCCAGTATTTCTCACAAGGCTTTTCCTGTGGAGCTGGGCATTCCTTTAGAAAGCCAACAGACCACACTGGTAAACTACATACCGAGGCAATGTTTTTTATCCTTCTTTTGTCATTTGTCCCCACATCCTCATCTGTATATTGCATTTTGGAGGTGATGCTCTATTGTAAGTGGCAGCTTAGATAAGCTGGTGTCCTGGTAAATTTCTGGGTTGAAACAGACCATTCTGCAGAAAGTTGTCTTTAAATCTCTTTAGGCTTTCTGAAGCTTCTTCGCCATTCAGTGCTGCTTTCTGTACAAACCCACCTTACTACCAGAGGAAGTCCAGATCATCTCCTGTTGAGTAAAGGGTTTGTATCCTGCAGGTCACAGGACCCACTGGTTCTTGGCTAAAGCCACAACATATCACTCATGCACATCCTTATCTCCACTTCTGAGCAACAACAGATCCCCATCACCTTGATGGAGTGTCTGTGACCTGCATACTTTCTCTAGTTGCTTAAAGAAGGCTTTGTTCAATTCCTCATGCTCACACACACACAAGTCGATCACCTTCGCGATGTTTGGAGATTCTTTTGAGCTGCCTGTAAATAGCGTAGTTCATATGGCTGTCAGGCATGCACACACGGTACTCTAATTTTTCAAGTGTGACATTTTGTAACTGCTTTCTGCTTTTAATAAATGTTATTTTAAGGAAGCTCTTCAGTTGTGAATTAGCGCTGACATTAATCTGGAGGTAGTGGAAGTGTAGAGCTCTTGACACTAACACGGACCAGCTGAGATGATATTGGTTATACCAGATTGCAACCCACATTTTACATGATACTGGAAAAATTATACTTCTGTTGAGAGAGGTAGATGGAAGTGGGATAGTTAACAGGAGTGCATGGAGAGAGAGTGATGGAGGAAGAAGCAAAAGGCTGAAGCAAAGCCCTGTGTTGCTCAGATGTCACACTGACATAGCCAAATGTCAGAACAGCATGCAAGAAAAGGTGGTTCAAAATTCCCTTTAAAGGGTCATGGTTGGTACTATTTGAGAATCTTGGATTTTTTTGCCTTTCTCTGATTGCCACTCTCCAAAGTGGAGGAAGAGCATCCCCAGGCTTGGGATCAGCTAAAAAGAAGGATGAGACTAGAGAACTGCTGATGTCTCTAATTGTGTAATCATTTGAAAGCTTTTTTTTTACTTTTCTATTATTCTTTCTTTTACAGAACCAAAATAAAAAATGTGAATTCCTGTTTAAACTTAACAGAAAGTAATTTCTCTCAATGAAGCAATAAAGCCACTGTGAGGGTTGGTATGTGGCCAGATCTGTTCCAGAAAGTGAAATACCAGTTGGTGTTCAGAGAATCAGAGAATGGGAAAATTAGAACTAATGAGCTGATACAATTAACCACTATTGAATTAGAGAGAGTTTGTGTATAAGAATTTTACAGACATGCTTGAGTCTAGAGTGAAGGTTGGATGGTTTGGTTACCCAACGCAATACAAACAACTGTAAACAGATGGCAGATAAGTTGATTTCTATCTCCTCCAGTGAAGCTTTCTTCCTCTAAAATGCTTCCTGTCTTTTCTCAAAGGAAACATTAAAGTTACTTTACAAACAATAATAAAAAGAAACTACTGTTTGTAGTAAACAACCCTACTGTCTGTGTGACTGCAACAAGAAGCTATTCAGTACTACTGGATTCTGCTTGGCTTTCTTCTGCACTTTCTTCTTTCTTTCTTGCTTCCCCTTCTGCACAGGCCAAGTTCCAAAATGGTTAAGGATCAAAATATTTTTCTAATACATAGGGTTCTTATTTCAAGTTGTTTGTTTGTTTTTTTTAATATCTACATTTTATATTTAACCATTTAATATAATAATATTATTTATTTCACAAACTTATTTAATATAAAGTATAGCCTTATTCTAGTCTGAAATATGAGAAGAGCAGTGGATAGAGAGATTAGCTGCTTTGTCTGAAGAGATGAATCAGTATCTGCATGGTAATTTTATATATGTTACAGGGATATTTCATTTCATTAGAAAAAGGCTGAAAATTTAGAAATGTTTTTGTCAACTAGTATTTTCCTTTCCTAGGGAGCATTATGTATAGAGTAACAGCCATAGGTTCATAGAATCATGGAATTATCCCATGGTTTGGGTTGGAAAGGATCTTAAAGACCATCCAGTTCCAAACCTACTGCTTTGGGCTCACTACCACCCACCATATCAGGCTGCCCAACCTGTCCTTGAGCACCTCCAGGGATGGGAAACCCACAGTTTCTCTGAGCAGCCCACCAGACTGGGCTGCCCAACCTGTCTTTGAATACCTCCAATGATGGGAAACCCACAGTTTCTCTGGGCAGCCCATGCCAATGCCTCACCACCCTGAAAAATTTTCCCCTCACATCTCATCTAAATCAACCTCTTTTACTTTAAAACTGTTCCCCCATTTTCTATCATTGTGTAGAAATCTGGTTTGTTTACCACAGTCAGTATACACTTTTGTTTAAGCAGCTTGTCATCTGGATTAATTCTTTTTGTCGTTTTTTAATAGTAGAGAAATAGTATGATATTCCAGTTCATTATTGATATGAAAATTACTAATATATCTGACTAACTTCAGTTAAAATGTCAATTTATATATTTTCCTTGAATAAATGAGAAGAAGTGCATGATTGTACTGAAGCTTTGAGAGGTGGCACTGAAGTTAGGCTATGATAACAAATCATCTTTTACAGTATGGTAGAGTTGAAACTAGCAGAGTTCCAAGCTATGATATAGGATTCACAATTTTACTGTAATAGTCCAGAACTCCTGGGGGTATTTTTTCTGAATGTATTTTTAATCACACATAATTTCATCTGTCCATTTGCAATTAAATAATATATATATAAACACATACGTTTGCGTTTGCCTGTCTGCCTTTACCTTGATTGCCAAACTAAAAACAACAATAATGTCTGCTTAGGCATAGTTGTTTTTTTTTTCTCAGTGTATTTGTTCCCTTAAAAACATCATCAAAGATTTTATGGCTTATAGGTTTCTTTACTACCTATCCTTCAAAAGTAGCCAAAAGCAGATTACTAATATGGAAGATGAGCACAGGAGTAAGTGAAAGGATGCTTTACTCAAGCATGAACATAAGCAGTACTTATAGCTTACACTGATATAAATATTTTCTGACATTTACATTTGTAATTGATAATTACTGTCCTCAGTGAAAAAAAATCAAGCTAAACACATCAGAAAAGCAAATTAAAGAGAGCAAGGCAGCCTAGAAATGTGCTTAAGCAGCCACTTTTCTGAGTCTAATCTGATCTTTTCAGTAAAAGAATAGACACAGAGCTTTGTCGAAGACTCAAATCTGTGACTTTAAAGGAGAAATAATTGGAATATTTTCCAGTTTGAATACATATACCACAGATGGGACGAGATCATTGAGTTTGGCTTCAAATCAGAGTTTCCTGAAAGTTTGAATCTGGTATTCTGCTCTCTACTTCTCTATATTCTTGATTTATTTCTTCAGATGTTGCAGTGCAAAACACTTCTCAAAGTGTCGGTGCATGTGCATGTAATCCTTTACAAATGAAAAAGCTGAAATAAAAAAGAACTTGCACATTTTAGATTAAACATTTAATTAGATGTTTGGCAGCATCATTCTATTTTAATATAGTTCCTATGGATGTAGTTTATGAAAGAAATGCAAACTTAATTTCTCAGCATTGCAGCAGAAGAGTTGAAAACTTCTGATTGCCATGTAACTTTATTCATAATAGGGAAAAACTCAACAATGGCAGCTGCAAACTTGTCTATCTATGAGATGAGTTATAGCCAAACTTATGAGAGAAGTCTAGTAGACTGTATTTTATTAGGCCTGGGTCTCAAGTAATGTAAATTGTGAAAGAAAACCTGAAGGCTGGACTCTCAGTTGAGGGTTATCAGTCTAGTTGCCTAACAAAGTGATATAGCATTACACTGGTACAAGATTGGCTCTCATGCTTGACTTTTAATTAGTGGCTGCTCAGAAAGAGTTATATGGAGAAACAGGCTTCTTAGGACACAAAGAGCAGCATTTTTATTAACTGCATGAATAGGCAAATCAACAGATATTTGCTTGCACTTACATGAGCACATCCCTATAGAGTGCAAGCACACTAGCCAAGTCACATCACAAATCCAATTAATCCAACTCATATATCTTCTTTCCTGAACATGAGTAACAAATGCCCTTCAGCTCTAAATGATACTAGATGTTCAGCATCAAAGTTACTTGAGTCTTTTGGGTAGCCTAAGGTATACAGCATCAACGCTCAATTTACAGTGGCAGTGATCTCACCTTTCTGTTTCTGTACTCCTTTTATGTTGTTGTATGACAATAATCTACAACAATGCAATTGGCTACCAGTGAATCTTCCTGACACCTGAGAATTCAGTTTGTTGACATGCTTGAGGGTGACTAGCAAAACTGCTACCTTGGATTTCTGGAGGGCAGACTGTGACCTGTTCAGGACACTTGTTGCAAGGGTCCCCTGGGACTTGCTCCTGAGGGGTAAAGGGGTCCAGGAAGCCTGGATGCTCCTCAAGATGGAAATCTTAAAGGCACAGGAGCAGGCTGTCCCTGAGTCCCGTAAGTCGAGCCGGAGGGGAAGAAGACCAGTGTGGATGAACCGGGAACTATTGTTGAGACTCTGGGAGAAAAAGAGTCTATGTCCTCTGGAAGATGGGACAGGCTACTTGGGGAAACTACAGAGAACTTGCCAAGATTTGCAGGTAGGAAGTTAGAAATGCAAAAGCCCAGCTTGAACTTAGACTGGCTACTGCAGTAAAGGAGAACAGAAAAACCCTGGCATCCTGTTACAAGTGGTGTCCCCCAAGGGTCAGTTCTGGGGCCCATCTTGTTTAATATCTTTATTGATGACATATATGAGGGGATTGAGTGTACCCTCAGTAAGTTTGCAGATGACACCAAGTTGGGAGGATGTGTCGATCTGCCTGAGGGTTGGGAGGCCCTTCAGAGGGATCTGGATAGGCTGAATAGCTGGGCTGAGCTCAATGGGATGAGGTTCAATAAGGCCAAGTGCTGGGTCCTGAACTTTGGCCACAATAACCCCATGCAATGCTATAGGCTTGGGACAGAATGGCTTGAAGAATGTAGAGAGGAAAAGGACCTGGGGGTGTTGGTTGATGCTTGGCTTAACATGAGCCAGCAGTGTGCCCAGGTGGCCAAGAAGGCCAACAGCATCCTGGCCTGTATTAGAAATAGTGTAGCCAGCAGGAGCAGGGAGGTGATCATTCCCCTGTACTCAGCTCTGGTACGGCCGCACCTTGAGTACTGTGTTCAGTTTTGGGCCCCTCACTACAAGAAGGACATTGAGGCCCTGGAGCGTGTTCAGAGAAGGGCAACAAAACTGGTGAGGGGTCTGGAGCACAAGTCTTATGAGGAGCGGCTGAGGGAGCTGGGATTGTTTAGTCTGGAGAAGAGGAGGCTCAGAGGAGACCTTATTGCACTCTACCACTTCCTGAAGTGGGGTTGTGGTGAGGAGGGGTTGGGCCTCTTCTCCCTAATAAATAATGACAGGACGAGAGGGAATGGCCACAAGTTGCACTGGGGAAGATTCAGATTAGACTTGACGAAACATTTTTTCTCTGAAAGAGTGGTCAGGCACTGGAATGGCCTGCCTAGGGAGGTGGTTGAGGCACCATCCCTAGCACTGTTCAAGAAGCATTTAGATGAGGTGCTAAGGGATTTGATTTAGTAGTTTAGTGGGTAGGGATGCTGTTAGGAGGATAGTTGGACTAGATGATCCTGTAGGTCCTTTCCAACCTAATGTATCAATGAATCTATGAATCTATAAATGCCATTTCCTTTGCAAAGAATAAGCGACAGGAGTCACCGCCTGTGAAGGATGGAATCTGATTTCCTTTCTTTTATCTCAAAGCTTGCTTTGTAAGGCCTTTTCTGGTGATGAGACTCTGACTGATATCTGCTGATTATCTAGAGGGGTGTCATGGTGCCTCAGTGTATCTGCTTATGGTTGTAAAGATAAGCAGAAATAGGGGCAAATAGTCTTTTTTGGGATTATGGCTTGGAGAAGCTGACCACCACAAAAAGACAACAATGCTCCTGAATGGCAATGAAGGCAGCATCCTCTGCTGGCTTATCTGTTGGGCCAGATATGTCATACAGACAAAGAGAAAAGAAAAAAAAACCTGAGAAATGGGGAATAAAAAGGCCTTCACCGAACCAAGGATTTTAGAGAAGAATTCCTGGAGAAGAACTCTTGGTGAAGAACTTTTAGAGAAGAATTTTCAGAAAAGAACTTTGGAGAAGAATTCACAAAGAAAAAAATCTTTGATGGAGAACTTCCAAAGAGAAAAAACCTTTGGCAGAGAATTCCCTGAGGGTCAAACCTCTTTGGAAGGACCCCTTGGCCTGCTTGCTGCAAAGCTTCCTGGCTTTCTCCCATCCCCTGCAGTGACCAGACAAGTTTCTGAGATCAGCGGACCTACTACAAACCTCTCTGGATCCACGGTGGTTATTATATGTCTCTTACTTTCTGACAGGACTCCTTGCTTTCTATCTTTTTTCTATTGCACATCTTCCCTTCCTCATATCCCTAAGCAACTAGTATTTGTAATGAACTAGTTGGGCTAACATTTCACCCATTGTGTCTTAATCTCACGCTGGCTATACACATACTCAAAGAATCTCGTCTCCCTCCTTTATATTGGAGCGTGACACCTCCAGAATTTACAGGGAAAGACACAAAAACTCTTACATTTTCAGGTTCTTACTATACACTCCAAGCCCAAAAAGTAGGACCTAGAAAGTGAGTAGCTAGCAGTTTAAAAAGGAGGTAGTAGGTAGAACAGTTTTTGTAAATTGTTTTTGTTGTTCATTTGTTTTATAATTACTGCTTTTTTCCCCCCCCAACTAGAAGTTTGTGAGAAATTATAATGATATACTATTCAATCATCAGAAGTCTTTCTATTTATTGAAGTATCCTTGCTCGTCTATTAAACTCAGTGCATTCGAGAGCTCTTGTCCAAATTTTTAAGCTTTATTGAAGAGTAACACATTTACAATATAGAGCACCATAGTTCTCTAAATAAAAACAAGTGTGGCACAAGTGTTAAGATTTCATCTCTGCTGAACAGCTTTGACGTGTTAAAGAGGATGGATCAAGTCTTACTGGATAATCCCAAACAAAATGTCCCACTTACTTTAATGTATGTAACATTCCACTCAACGCTGTGCTGTCTTGTTACTTGTTGGCCTCTTTGATTAGATTACCTTCAATGATACTGACAGATTTTGTATTTCATTTTATGATCATTAAGAACTGCCTGCATATGTCAAAGAAGGGTATAATGTGCTTCTGAAAATGTTTATTTATTATGTCTTTTAAAAACGTATGTTTTGTATTAGAGGAAGAATTCTAAATTAAAGCCGGTTAGCTGTGAACTGAGTTTACTCGTTATTGAATAATTTGTATCCATAGTATGAGTTCTGGTGTAATGCATTCCCTTTTACATTTTTCATTTCTTTTTCTTTGCATTTTGATAATGAAAGACAATTGCAAATTTGTTCCTTATGAGCTGTCGAACCACTGTAGATGACAATGAATTTCAGCCTCCATCTGTCAATAATTGGTTGTGTAAACTTTAATTTCTGTAAGCTATTGTCTCTATTGAACAAGATAATTCTACAATGTACACTTCAATGTTTTCACTCTACATTTGAGAAATAAAGTACTCCACTCCATAACAGAAAACTAACCTTCACATGTCCTTAGTAATTCCATATTAAAGTGAAGGAAACAGAAGGATTTTGGGGAACAGATATAAGACACAGATAGCCAACTCTGCTAAAATGTAATGGTGAGAAACCAGAATAGCAGAAAAGAGAATGCAATGAGAACTCATCTTTTTGTGTTCACATTCTATTATTGAAGACGGTATTTTTTCTAACTTAAGTATTACATAAACCTGTTAATTGTTGCAATATCCCATTTACATTTATAGCACATTTTAGCATGCAGGCTACAACTGAAGATGAAGAATATATTTTTTTTTGTGTGGGGACGTTATGATTTTTAAAATGCCACTAGTTAATATTTTAAAAATAGAAACTTTTTTTTTTGATACTTAAATGGCAAAATAATTCAATAAAGATAATTCAGCTATCATTTATATATTAAGATAAAGTATGAAAAAAGCAAGAGAAAAGAAAAAATGTAAATATATGAATTTTTTTGAAAGCTTTTTTTTCTCCAAGTCTGATAATGATTAATAAAAGTCTTTAAAAAAGTATAAAAAAATGAAAGTAATACTGTTACTTACAAAAAGCTATCAATATACCTTTTCCAGTTTCTTAGAACAGAATTATAAAAAAATCTGTTTTCATTTGTGTTTGTTATTGTTGTAGTTTGTCTGGTGTTGTTTTTTTCTGATTTTAATGACATGTTACAGGAATCTCTGTTAACCATGAATGTATTTCCCCTACAGTTCATGGGCTTACCACTTCAAACGACACATGAGCTGAGATATTATGAGAGTTTCCCACTAGGTTCTTCTGCAAGTATTTCTTCTATAGTCAGATTAGGTCAGCATTCTCCTTCTGAGTGCTAGGTATGACAGAAAAAATAATCTATATGGAAGGTCAGAAAGAGACAGACTACTACACACCAGACTGGAAGTAAATTTTGTCTGAGCAAATGGATGCGAATCATTATATCACTTTTAGTATTTTCAAGTCATTTGCAGTCAGTGTTTAAGATTTTGGATACCTTCGCAAGGCTTTAGCATGTATAACAAGACTTATTTTTTTTGTCTAAGTTGAAGCATGTCAGTATTACAATGTATCCCAAATAAATTCAAAGTATAGAGATAGCAACATTAAATTCTCTGGTTTGATCTAGATAGGACCTGAAAAATCAATGCTCCTGACTAAATTTTGGGAAAATTAAGGAAACCTAGGTAAAATTAATAATAGCTTCTCAGTATCAATATGATAATGAAGCCACCAATGAAAGAAATCCAGATTTTTCCACCCTATACAAAATTTTTCTTGTATTGCATAAAATTGTCAGCCAAATGAAACACAAATGTGTTCAGACTCAGGAAGAGGGAACGTGAGACTCAACGTAAAATGCAGGCTGTTTATGAGAAAAAGGGATGTGCCAACAACCGATTTTGGATGATAATATTAAAGAATGTGATCAAAACCACTGGTAACTCCTCCACTGGAGAGTCAGAAGACTGGCTGAAATTTGGTGATGTGTGATGTCACCAGTAGTTAATCTTTAATAGTGTCTCCAACCATCCCCAATGCTAAGGACTGAAAAATCTTGAATGTGTAATTATCCTCGTAAGCCTGAGAAATGAGGCACTTTGAGTGTTCTCATTTGCCTTGATGTAGACACTGTCTGCTCTCCAAAATTCAAAGAGTGTTTTTCCCAAGGGACATCAGAATTGTAGATCAAGCTTGATGTAACATAAAATATAAAGTACAGAGTAGAATAAGTGGCGCAGAAGTCACTAAGGTTGCAGACTGAACAAGTAAGCAATATTCCTGTTTTGATATATTACTACAAATCATGTCTCTATGCTTCAAGTTTCTCTTTTAAATAATAATGATAATATTATCCGTTATGTTTTATGAGAAGTTAAATATTTTATATCAGTCCAAGGATCCTGAGCAAATAAATACACATGAATTCTCATGGAGAACATGAACAGTATATGGGGAAAATAACATGAGGCAAGAGGAAGCAGTAGTCATTAAAGGAACTAGAGATGTAAGTTATTTAAGAATGGGAGAAATAAAGGCAGAGACAATGATGCCAGCACTGTCTGCTGGAAAGATTTTTCTGCCTAATGTTTTCTAGCACATTGTTGTACACTGGATCTTTTCTCATTAGATTTCATTGTCTCTACAGTTGCTTACAATTACAGGGGAAGAAACCTGTAACTCCAATGATTATTCTAGACCCAGCTTCAAATGTGTACTAATTCTGTGTTTTAAATATCCCAGATTAGGAGAAGAAAAAGCCGATCTGGCACCCTCACTACCTGGCCCTAAGGAAAGAATTCAACCGCAACATATATATGCCAAAAGAGCTGGAAGGACTATTTCTGTTGAATCAGATAATGTTTAACAGATATTCCCTTGCTGGTAGATTTTCACTTATTCCTTCCTTTTTTGTTTTGTTTTATTTATTTGTTTAAAATATATGGATTCTGGTTGCTAGTTTGAGAAATACGAATAATCAGAAAGGAAAAAAAAAACTTATATAATAGCAAACCAGGAGTAAATCTATACATGCCCTTGAATGATTGATTGGAACTGTGATTGCTTTCATTTGTACTGTGTGAACAAAGTCCCATTATAATCTGGATCTTTTAGCAGCTTTGCAAAATAGAAACAGATTTGCATATATGTGTGCAAACTGTTGATCAATCTAAAGCTGAAAAAGTATTTTTTGTGTTTTATTTCTTTATTTATATATTCTGGCAATATTTTCTTACATGAAGATATCTGTCTTACTAGGCAGGATTTTCTCTTTTTAAAATATAAAATGTGCACTATTTCTGCTTGCAATTTTTTCAGTCTCAAGAATCAAATCAATCCTACCATATGTTAAGCACCAAACTGTCAGAGGCTTCCAGAAGGAAGAGACACTGATTCAGAGTTATGACACAGCTCTGCATAAGTTCACTGGCTTACCTTGCTTTCCCTGACATGACAGAAAACCTATACCTCCCATATGTGACAGCAGTGTGATTGATTTTATACTGGTAAAGGTGTGCCCACACGGTGCTCATAAATTCACTAATCACTCACATATGTGAGGAATAACTTTGGTTTCTTGAATTCCTGAGGGTAAGGGAGGAGGAGGTTATATTTTACATGTGTAGATCATTGCTACATAATTTCTTTTGGTCCCAGATGCTAATAGGTTTTGCTTACAGATTGCCTAAAATCTAACATCTGAAAATTTATAAATATTACAGAATCACTGAATTGTAGGTTTTGACAGGGAATGTTGGGGAATAGTCCAACTATTGAACTAGTCCAACTCCTTGCTAAAGCAGGTTCTCTAGAGAAGCATGCAAAGAAAAGCATCCAGTTGGGTCAAAAATTGTCAGAAAAAGAAACTTCACAATCATTCTGGGAAGTTTATTTCAGAATTCTCTCACCCTCAGTAAAAAAAGTCCCTTCTCATGCTCATATGAAACTTCCTACATTCTAGTTTGTGATCATTTGTGACCATTGCCCTTTGTTCTGTCAGTAGACATCAAAGAAAAGAACGTGGCCCTATCCTCCTCAACCCTTGGATCCCTGGGAACCCTTGTAAGTGTTGATAGGATCTCCTCTCAGTCTTCCCTTTCCCAGGCTGAACAATACCAGGTCTCAGCCTTTCCTTGTATGGGAGGTGCTCCAAGCCTCAAATCATCCTTGGTGCCCTTTGCTGGACTTTCCTTAGAAGTTCCCTGTCTTGAACTGAGGAGCCCAAAACTGAACACTGTACTCCAGATATGTCCTCACCAGAACAGAGAGTATAACTTATCGTTTCCCCCAGCCTGCTGTGCATGCTCTTTTTAATATAACCCTGTTGTCTTCCACAACAGCTGGGTCTTTCTCCACAGAGCTCTTTTCCAGCAGGTCACTCCCTAGCCTGTGCTGATGACTGGTTATCTCTCCCCAGGTTCTACACTTGCCCTTGTTGATCCTCATCAGGTTCCTGTCCATGTAACTCTCCAGTCCACTCAGGCCTCACTGAATGACAGCAGAGCTTTCTAGTGTGTCAGTCACCCCTCTCATCTTTATATCATCAGCAAACCTGCTGAGGGTGGATTCTGCACCTTCATCCAGGTCACTGATGAAGATAACAAGACCAGACCTAGATCCAACCTCTCACAAACACAACTTCAGGCTTCCAACTGGACTCTGCATCACTGATCACAGTTCTCTGAGCTATGCCAGTCAGTGAGTTTTCAGTACACCTCATCCTAACTGTCCATTCATCTATCCCACACTGCCTAAGTATATCTACAAGAATGTTACTGAGGATAGTATCAAAAACCTTGATGAAGTCAAGGTAGATAATATCCACTCCTCTCTCCTCATCTACACTGCCAGTGATGACATCAAATAAGGCTACCAGGTTTATTTCCACCTTGGTGAATCCATGGTAACTATACCTATTAACATTTTTCTCTTCCACTTGGGTGGAGATAAGATACAAAATAAGCATTTCTATCACCTTTCCAGGGATGAAAATGGCCAGTAGCTTCATTGCTTCTGCTTCTTGCTCTTTCTGAAAACTAGTGACATTGGCTTTTCTCCAGTCCTCAGGCACCTCTCCCACTCACAGTGATCATTCAGAGATGACGGAGAGTGGTTTAACAACCACTTCTGTCAGTTCCCTCAGCACTTGTGGGTGCATACTACTGAGGTTCATGGATTTGTGTGCACCAGGCAAACAAGCACAACAGGCACCAAGAACATTCCCTTCAGACAAAGACCTTGCTCTTCTTCTGGTCAAATGGTGTTCTGTCAGCTCTTTCATTTGTACATATACAACATGTATTTAATAAAACTGAGTAATGTAATTATGCTACTCTGAGATATTTTGGTCATTCATATTGATAGAGCTAAACTAATCTTACCATCTTTTTTTTTTTTTTTCCAGTTTTGTGATCATGTTTTTGGGAGAAACCACTGGCACAGCAATCACACCATCTTACATACCTTTTCCTTTGAAATATATTTCTATATATTTGTTATACTTTGAAATATATTTCTATATATTTCCTTGGCTGCACTCTATATTTATAGGGTGCAGCCAAGGGAACAAAGATCAAAGTGAGAGTGAGCCTGAGATTCCTGAATCTATCATACACATTTTAATCCTTCTATGTTGAAGCAGTGTGAGTACAGCCAGTGTCCAAGCACATAAATCCATTTGCATACTAAACTTGATGATGCACTGTCACAAAAAAAAATATGAACAAAAAATACTAAAGAATGATCTAACTCTAGTAGAGAAATCATTTTCTGATATTGAAATTGAAAACAATTAGCTTTGTATCATATACCTAGTTGCCTGACAGCGTCGTAACACTAGCCAGTTGTGTGGAGCTGCAGGAGATTATTCTAGATCTGAAGGTTTAATCTGAAGGAGAAACTTCACCCTCAGGAGTTAACAAGCTATCTATAAGAGGTGAACTACAGGGTACTTGAACAATTCTTGTCTCGTGTAGCTGAATATGGCTGTGTTCAAGTGTGCCAATCTAGCTCATCAAATATTGTACATAATTTGGAATAGGCAAAAGCATCTGGAACTATTGAGCCAGTAACTCCTGAGAAACTTGTGCCTTGACACCATTTCTGCAAAGTAATAGGCAACTATATTTTCTTGTTCAGTAGATGTTGGCATCTGAATAAAATGAAATTACTGAGCCAGTAAGAGAGTCTTGGATGTAGAAATCAAAGTGACATGCTAAGAATGCCGAGGCAGCCACACTATAGAATCTGAGCCCTCCCACAAAAACAGTCAGTTTGGGATGATGAGGCAGTAATCTCCCTCTACCACATACACAGAGACACACACACACACACAAAGAAAGAAAGATAGAAAACTAAAAAAGACAGGATTGCTCTGATAGCATTTCACTAGTATCATTTTTGAAAGAGACTCTTATAAGTCTGTCCGTAGACACTAAAATAGCATACTAGTGCAAAGCCAGTTCCCATGCTTACACGACCTGTCCTTTGACATCAGTCTACTAACAAAGAGGCACTGATGATCCAGTGAGTGAAAGGAGTCGTGACATCAGCCCAGGAGTTCTTAGTTTGGCTAAGTCCGGAGTTACTTAGCCAAAACTCCCTAAAGAAGAGTCTGAGCCTCAGTGTCAAATGAAAGAGCCATTGGCTCAGAAACATTAAATTTTGGACATTGCCTCCATACAAACAAGGCTGAGTTTCTGAGCCAAGAATTCAAAGGAGTTTATGCCTTACCATTATCACAGCAAGGTAGCTGTATTTACAGAAAAACTACACAAAAAGCCTGTACCTTGGCATTAGCCCAGCAATTGAGAATTGCTAAATCAATGAGCTCAGAGAGGCCTGTTTTCTGTCCAACCAGGACTACTCAGCAGTAGCAGTGTGAAAAAATCGAGAGGATGAAGCTCTCTGCCCATCCCCTAACACTGAGGACAGTGTACTTGTACTTTTTAAAACTCCACCATTTCTCCACTGAACAACCTGATAAAGATTCATGAGGATTCAAGAATTTCACACTGGAAGAATCAGGAGCTTGTCTGCATGTTTATCCAAACTTCAGAGCCTTTTACTACTAAAGAAAGGGTCATTATCAGATAGAAAATTTTGTCCAAAGTGGAAATCCTTTAATTCTGATCTCTCTTGGGCACTTTTCCTTCTCATATTTCCACCTACTTAGAGCTTGCCACTCTCCTTGCCACTGGGTAAAGTTAGCCTATTAATATCTTGAATTATCTGGGGAGAAGATGACTGCAAGTTTTCTGTTTTCATTCACAAGTGAATATGCATATTCATACCCAGTAGCATAGTAAATTACTGACAGATGTGAGGGTGGTGGACACACAAGTAAATTGCAGATACTTCCCTATTCCACTCCACATTCTGCATTAGTGCACACAAGCATGCGTACATATCCACACAAGTTTAACTGTCCTTGCCCTTCCTTTATCCTTGTACTATGAATTGTGCCCTGTCTCACAATATGATGCATTGCTCTACAGCATCATACACAAAGAAAATTTAATGGAGTGCATCTTCTCAATTTAATTCATACCCCAGAAATCCTGAGACATTAGTATTCTGACTCAACATAATCTGTACATAATTCATTCAACCTATTTTACATAAAGATTTCCAAGCTTTTAAGCCAAAGAAAATAAGTAAAATGTCTAACTTCTTACTGGCAGTAGTGAAGATCAAAGTAACTAAGTTACACATCCAGTATGTAGTTTTCAGTGTTGTAGAGAAGATAACTTTAAAAGTTAATCAATGCTGTTCATTCTTTCAGTGTTAGTATGGGCTTTGTAGCTGGTTAAAAATAAATAAATAAAAATAAGTTAAAATTAATTAGTTACATGATATATTTTGATTACTTGTAGGCTACATGTTTTTAATCTCCAAACTGTAGGAATTAATATTTAGTACCAATCCACTGAAGAGTAATTAAGTCCATATCTAACAAAATATGTATTATCTTAAACAGAAAATATGTTTTTATACTCCAGATCCACCAATGGGGAGACCTCTTTTGACTGAAATGGCACCAAACCAAGTATCACCCAGTCAAAGCTCCTGGTAACAACAGTATTTCAGCACATCTCTGAGGAAAGTACAGTAGCACCCAACATAGATTTTACTGAAAAAAAGGTTCCTAGAGATACTGAAATGCTGACATACTTCAGAAAAATCCTTATTTATTCATACTGGAATACAAGTTCAAAAGACAGGAAATGAGTGAATGTGTTCTTTATCTAAAGTAACTCTCAAGAATTTTACATTCACCTTCTGTATAACATTTATCCCAAATTTGTGCATTCTTCCTCTATCAGAGTTAAAAATAATTATTCTTAAGAATAGCTCTACAATGTACTTACTAATTCCAGCATGTCCTATCAAAACTGATGAGAGAAGGGAAGAGCAAGGAGAAGGCAGCAATACTGAAATGATGATAAAACAAGTTTGCCAAGCAACAGAACAATCCAACTTGTTTGCATCTGTGATAATTCATTTCAACCTAATACCAAACTCCTTTTTTTTCTAGGTCCACATCCCTCTCAGCCCTGCAATCAGACTGATTTAGATCCCTTATTTCCATATGAAGTGGATAGATGCTAGTTCTTCACTAGTTGTGGTATTTTATGGAATTAAATGTGGTATTTTATGCAATTACACTGACTTATCAAAGAATATTGGTTCATTTATTGCAGCATAGGAGTGTGTATGTTTGTGGGAGCTGGAGAATAACTAGCTGAAAATGTTAAAGTAAAACCTAAGTAAAGTGAAAGACACTCCCAAATCATCAAGATGTAAGCCGTGCTCCCATTCTCCTAGCACTCCTGTCTCCTGCCATGTGTTGCTGGTTAGCAGCTCTGAATGTGGCAAGCATCAAAAAAAGAAAAATGTCAGTCAAGTTCTTCTTAGTGGTAAAATAAAAATAAGACTGTATCACATTCTTAGGAACAAGGAACCTTTTTCTGTTACTTGTTGTTTTCATTTGTTTATTAGTGTTTTTATTTGCTTGTTTGTTTAAATGTAAGTAAGTGTTCTGCTAGCTGCAAGATATGCAGCTGGTGACTTCGAGAAGTTATGCTTAATTAAAAGGATTGACAACCCTAGATACATTTTCTTTAATACTATTTGGTAGAAATTCATCTTTGATCCTGAAGTATCCCAAGGTTCCTCAGTACAGAAGCTGTTATATGTACTGAATGAAATTATGTGTCTTCCTTTTATTGTAACTGTAAAATAGAACAAAATCTTTAAGGGCTAATCTTCTGAATTTACTAAGACAAAACTGCTTTTGCCGTGTACAAGACGCTTATTTGCTGGATATGTCATTCAACAACTTTTAATATCACTAAGTCAACTAGGAATATGATGTTGGCTTGAAAGGTTTGAAATACTTAATTTTGTTAAGTTTTTAACTGAGGAAACATCATATTTGCTGCAAACTACCAGATTGAAATCCTTGAATGAGAAAAAAGGTAAATTAAGGAAAAAAGAATAAAACATACAGGAGTAAGAAGCGCCCATGCAAGGAGAAACAGAGATTAAAACAGTTCATGGCTATTCACACATTAAAAATACATCAAGAGTTTGAATTCTAGACAAGGTAAATCACTTTTTCTGAATTCCATTTCAGACTATTGCACTTAATCATAACTCTACAATAAATACACAGAATGCAAAAGAAGACTCAAATCATTTTCATGAATAGGAAGAAAAACTGCTCCCAATGAAGCATTGATTTAGCAATGCCAGAAAGTTCTCTTGTTCCACAGAATATATATACAAAGAAAATTACAAAATTACTGGTGCTCTGTTATAACAGAAGGATATTTTGCTCTGGGATCTCATCTTGCATCCATTCAAACCAGTGGAATAGTTGCCATTTATTACAGTACTGTAAATGCTCCACATGTGCTCTAGATTTTCTGTATCCCATTTTTGTACAGATTCTATTTTTTTTTTCTGTATGAATGGAGAAAAAGATTCATGTTGAATTTATGAAAGATACTTCTCCTGAACTTTTCCTGCAAAGCAAAATAAAATAGAACGAACAAACCAAAAATATCCCACATATAAACAGCTGCCTATTATATTTGTGCCTGACTCCTTTTTTAAACAAACAGAAATATATCAACTCTGTTTTAGTGGGTAAGTGCCACGGGGTGACTGAAGAGAGAATAAATCAGATTTAGTCTCTTTCCCTCACATCCCTGCCTCCCCCCCCCCTTCTGAGCTGGAGTTTTGTTTACCAAATTGATAATATTTTTGAAAAGATTTGGGGGAGCAAAACAAAAGGAAAGTGTATTCAATGCATTGTGTAGCAGTGGATTTAGTAAATTAATATGTAATTATCTCTAAGTTCTAGGTGACTGTTGTCTTTGTTTAGTCTTCAAACATTCATGCCCCATTAATCACAACCAGGAGATCAGACTCAGCCAGCCACAGTTGGCAGGTTCTGCCTAACCAACCTCATCTCCTTCTATGACCAGGTGACTTGCCTAAAGGATGAGAGAAGGGCTGCTGTAGATTTCAGCAAAACTTTTGACTCTTTCTCCTACAGTATTCTCCTGGAGGAGGTGACAGCCCATGGCTTGAACAGATACATTCTTTGCTGGGTACAGATCTGGCTGGTGTGTCGGGCCCAGAGGATGGTGGTGAATGGAGTAAAATCCAGCTTGTGACCGATCACTAGTGGTGTTCCTCAGGGGTCAATACTGGGTCAATAAAGAGTCCTGTTCTGTTTTATATTCTGAGGCACGGCTCAGGGTCATTTCTAGGAGGCTTCCCAGACTGATCCGCCCTTCTGATTACTACCTATTAGTGACTGTTCAGGCTGGCAGTGAAGTTGCTGAGAAAAGCCTGAAGATTATCAAGGATAACGTCAGGAGACTGGGGTGAGTAGTTGAAGGAACAGGTGTGCAGGTGGTTTTTTCTTCTACACAGGGAGGGATACTGGGAGGATCCAAAAAGCCAACCTCTTAAATAAATGGCTTAAGAGTTGGTGCAAACATAGGAATTTAGTTTTTTTGACCACAGGGCAATTTACTCGGCACCTGGCATGATGGCTGCAGATGGAAGCAGCCTGTCTCCAAGGGGTAGGAGGATTCAAGCCGAGGAAGTGGCAGGACTTATTGACAGGTCTTTAAACTAGGTATGAAGGGGAAAGGGAACAAAATGAGGGCCGCTGGGGCCAAAGGGGTAGTTCAAGGCTCAAAACAGAGCTTGCTGGGTGAAGAGAGTGGAGTTCTAGGCATGGTGAGAGGCAGGGGGATGCTGCTTCCCTTAAGTGTCTGTACACTAATGCGTGCAGCATGGGAAATGAACAGGAAGAGTTGGAGATCTGCATGTGGTCACAAGGCCATGATCTCATTGTGATCACAGAGACATGCTGGGACAGCTCTCATGACTGGAATGTTGCCATGGAGGGCTACGTGCTTTTTAGGAAAGATCGGCTGGCAAGGCGAGGTGGTGGAGTTGCTCTTTATGTGAGAGAGCATTTAGAATGTATTGAACTCCATTTAGGGGAGAGTGACGTAGCAGTAGACAGCTTGTGGGTGAGAATCAAGGGGCAGGCTGGTAAGGGTGACACTGTTGTGGGTGTGTACTACAGGCCCCCTGATCAGGAAGAGGAGGTTGATGAGGCCTTCCATAAGCTATTAGAAGTAGTGTCACATTCCCAGGTGCTGGTGCTTATGGGGGACTTCAATTATCTAGATATTTGCTGGATGAGCAACTCGGCCAAGCACACATGGTCTAGATGGTTCTTGCAATGTTCTGAAGACACCTTTCTGACTCAGGTGGTGGAGGAACCGACATGGGGAGGGGTGTTACTGGACCTTATTCTCACTAACAAGGAAGGACTTGTTAAGGAAGTAAAGGTTGGGGGCAGCTTGGGCTTTAGTGACCACGAGATGGTGGAGTTCAAGATCCTGAGTGGAAGGAGCAAAGCAAAAAGTAGGATTGCTACCCTGGACTTTATGAGAGCCAACTTTGATCTCTTCTGGGACCTACTTGGAGCTATCCCTTGGGCCAGGGTGTTAGAAGGTAAGGGGGCCTGTGATAGCTGGTCAGCATTTAAACAGCTCTTCTTCCAAGCTCAGGATCAGTCCGTCCCTGTGAGCAAGAAACTGGGAAGGGGTGGCAAGAAACCTGCATGGATGAGCAAGGAGCTCATGCGCAAACTCAAAGGGAAGAAGAAGGTCTGTGAAATGTGGAAAAAGGGTCTGACCACTTGGGAAGAATATAGAAAGGTTGTCAGGACCTGCAGGGACGCAATGAGGAAGGCTAAAGCACATCTGGAATTGAATCTGGCAAAACAGATGAAGGTAAAAGAGGCTTTTTTATTAAAACAGTTAACAGTAAAAGGAAGACTAGGGAGAATGTGAGCCCCCTCATAGGTGAGGGGAATATTCTGGTAACGGGGGATGCTGAGAAGGTGGAGATACTGAACGCCTTCTTTGCTTCTGTCTTCAGTGAAAAAGCTCTCCCTCAGGAGTCCCAGACCCTGGAGGTTAGTGGGAGGGTCTGGGGAATGGGAGACTTTCCTTTAGTCAGGGAAGAGGTGGTCCGTGAGTGCCTAGGCAATGCTAATGTTCATAAATCCATGGGACCCGATGGGGTGCATCCACAGGGGCTGAGGGAGCTGGTGGAGGTGATTGCTGAACTGCTCTCTATCATCTTTGAGAGGTCTTGGAGAATGGGGAATGTGCCTGAAGACTGGAGGATAGCCAGTGTCACTCTGGTCTTCAAAAAGGGCAAGAAGGAAGATCCTGGTAATTATAGGCCAGTCAGCTTCACCGCTGTCCCTGGGAAGGTGATGGAACAGCTTGTTCTGGATGTCATCTCCAGACAATTGGAAGAAAAGGAGGTTGTCAGGAGTAGCCAGCATGGGTTCACCAAGGGGAGGTTATGCTTGACCAACCTGGTGGCCTTCTATGATGTTGTCACTGGCTGGGTGGATAGGGGGAGGGCAGTGGATGTAGTCTACCTTGACTTTAGTGAGGCATTTGATACAGTCTCCCATGACATCCTTATAACAAAGCTAAGGAAGTGTGGGATAGACGAGTGGACATTGAAATGGGTTGAGAACTGGCTGACTGGCAGAGCACAGAGGGTTGTCGTTGGTGGTGCAGAGTCCTGTTGGAGGCCTGTAACCAGCAGTGTCCCCCAGGGGTCCATGCTGGGTCCAGTCTTATTCAACATCTCCATCAATGACCTTGATGAGGGGATAGTGGCCACCCTCAGTTTGCTGATGATACGAAGTTGGGAGGATTGGCTGACAGGCCTGAAGGCTGTGCTGCCATTCAGCAAGACCTGGACAGGCTGGAGAGCTGGGCAGTCAGAAACCAGATGAAATTTAAAAAAAGCAAGTGTAGAGTCTTGCACCTAGGGAGGAATAATTGCATGCACCAGTACAGGCTGGGGGATGAGCTGCTGCAGAGGAGCTCTGTAGAGAGGGACCTGGGTGTCCCAGTGGACAACAGGTTGGCCATGAGACAGCAGTGTGCTCTTGTGGTCAGGATGGCCAATGGCATTCTGGGATGCATTAAAAAGAGCGTGGCCAGCAGGTCAAGAGAGGTGATCCTCCCCCTCTACCCTGCCCTGGTGAGGCCTCAACTGGAGTACTGTGTTCAGTTCTGGGCTCCCCAGGATAAAAAAGACAGGGATCTCTTGGAAAGAGTCCAGTGCATGGCCACAAAGATGGTGAATTCCGGGCCTGGAGGATCTCCGCTATGAAGAAAGGCTAAGTGAACTGGGTCTCTTTAGCCTCAAAAAAAGAAGACTGAGAGGCGACCTGATCCAGGTTTATAAATATCTGAGGTGTGGGGACAAAGTGGTGAGGCCAGACTCTTTCCAGCAGTGTGTGGAGACAGAACAACGTGGAATGGACAGAAGCTGAACCACAGGAGGTTCTGCATGAATGTGTGCAAGATCTTCTTTATGGTGAGGGTGACGGAGCACTGGCACAGGCTGCACAGGGGGGTTGTGGATTCTCCTTCTCTGGAGATATTCAAGACCCACCTGGATGCCAACCTGTGTGACCTGGTGTAGGGAACCTGCTTTGGCAGGGGGGTTGGACTTGATGATCTCTTGAGGTCCCTTCCAACCCCTATGATTCTATTATTCTATGATTATTGACCTGGACAAGAGGATTGAGTACGCACTCAGTTTGAAGATGACAGCAAGTTGGAAGGAAGTGTTACCTGCTGAGGGTGGGAAATCACTGCAGAAGGATTTGGATACTCTGGATCTATGAGCTGAGGCCAGTTATGTGAGTTTCAGCAAGACCAAGTGCCAAGTTCTGCACTTTGGTCACAACATGCATTGCTACAGGCCTGGGGCAGAGTATCTGGAAAGCAGCAGAGAAGAAAAGGATCTGGGTATGTTAGTCAACAGCTGACTGAACATGAGCCAGCAGTGTGCTTAAGAAGGCCAATGTCATCCTTACTTGAACAAAAAATAGTGTAGCAAACAGGACTAGGGAGGTGATTGTCACCCTGTAATTGGAACTGTTGAGGCCACACCTCGAATATTGCATTATCTTTCGGGCCTCTTACTATAAGAAAGACACAGAGGCCCTGGAGCATGTCCAGAGGAGGGCACAAAGCTGCTGAAGGGTCTGGAGATTAAGTTTTATGAGGACTAGCTAAGGAAACTTGGATTGTTTAGTCTGAAGGAGAATCAGTGGAGATGTTAACTCTCAACAACTCTCTGAAGGGAGATTGTGACAAAGTGGTGTCTTCTCCCAGGTAACTAGGGATAGGGCTAGAGGGAATGGCCTCAAGTTGTGCCGGGGGACGCTTAGATTAAATAAGGGAAAAATTTCTTCTCCGAGAGTGGTGAAGTATTCTAAGAGGGTGTATAGGGAGTCAGCATCCCTGGAGGTGTTCAAGAAACATGTGGATGTGGCATTTAGGGGCATGATTAGTGTCAGTGGTGGTTGGTGATGGGTTGATGGGTGGACTAGATTATCTTTAGAAGTCTTTTCCAACTTTTAAGATTCTATGATTCTATGCACAGGAGGTTACACTTTTGACTGAATAAATCTATGCTATACTCCTTTCTTGAGGACGTGGCTGAGCAGTAAATAGACATCTCATTTTTTTCCCACAATTTTTCAGCCTAACATAACATGAAAATAGAAAACTTTAGACAGTAATAATCTCATGTTCAAAATGAAACAGAAAACTAATGCTCTGAAACCAGATAAGGCTTAGGTGTAGCAGTTCTTGGAAATCTCTGCATGTGAAGCCATCAGAAACCACTCATTAAAAGCAAGAAGTTTTGATGTACCTTTAGCTGATCATGTAGCAACAGGAGAAAAAAAGATATATATTATCACAGTCCTTAATCATCAACAACAATGAAATACATGACAGGGAGAGACATGCCCTCATCTATCCTCTAAAACTTTCCCTGCTATTTTTGCTACCCTTTTCTTTCTGCCCCTAAATCCCCAGACCTTGTTCCCTTGATTCCTAAGGCACACCGCAACTCTGGTAAGCAGTTTTCGAAGAAATAGAAAGCATGATAAGTATAACTTGCCACAGCTACTTCAAAAAACATTGTCAAGGTAGCTTTCCTGAGTTCAAGTCACAGCCATGTGACACCTAGAATAACCCTATGAGTTGATGAATGTCCTACTCTAGAAACCTTGCCTGCTACTGCTAACTTTTATCAAAATGGAACCATTCTTTTCTCCCCTGCAAAACACAGCTTTTTAGGATATAGAATAAAACTGAAAATATTGCATTATGAACACAAACATAAATTCTTTTTTTTTTGATACAGAAAGTTTTAAACTACAAATGCCACCTTTAATGGTAATTTACTCATTTACTAACACAAGAAAATTATTTGAGCTGTGACAGAATGAACTGTGGCATTTGGTTAAACCTTGAAGTACTATTGAAATATCAGCTTGTTCAGACCTAAGTTTATGTGAATTAGTCAAGACAGTGGGAGACAATTTTGACTTAAACACATATAATCCAAAATGCAGGGGAAGCTTTAAAGAAATTTTTATATATAAGGAATATATAATTAGGAATAATTTCTGTGTCCACAGACCAGACTGAAAACATTCAGTCCTTCTAACTAACACAACAAAAGGGAAGAGAGTTTCAGCTTCCATATGCAGATGTACTTAATATGCCAAATGGCAAGAAATTATCTCCATGACTAACTTATTTTGAAAAGAAGCAGCACCTGCACAACACTTCTAAAAAAATAATTGAGATTGTAACTAAAAATTAACTTAATTTGAACAAATCAAGATAAATTTTGGCCTTAAATATTGAAATGTATTTTGTCAGGTCTGCATGAGGAAAACAAACAAACAAACAAAATTCAAGCTAATTAAGTAAACCCTTTCAAGTGCAGTCATGATTTGATTGCTGTCTCTGAATATTTAGGTTTTATCTATGTTTGATATATGGTTTAGAGTTTCCTTGTTTTCTAACATTACTCAATGGATGTATCAATATATCTTGAAGTGGACCCTATATGACTGATTTTTCATGATAAATTCAATCTTGATGCTAAACAAATCTGTTTCAACAAATATACCTCAAACACCAAGTTTTGTCGTCATCTGCAATGAGTCAATTGTTATGATAAAAAACACAGCCTTTTATAATCCTGTAGCCTGACATATTTTGCACCAGGAGGCAGAATATGGGGCAACTCTTGATATACTGGTGGACAAGAGCCATATGGAATGGAATACAGGAGTTCTTACTGATGATAATCTGAACATGAGTTAGCATTGTGCCTTGGCAGACTATTGTAGTTTAACCCAGCAGGTGGCTAAGCACCACAGAGTTGTTTGCTCACTACCCCTTTCCCAGTGGGATAGGGAAGTGAATCAAAAATCAAAGTAGAATTCATGGGTTAAGATAAAGCTATTTACTAAGACAAGGAAAAGGGCATATGTATATATATGAATGTATATAAGAATAGATGCAGAAGCAATTGCTCACCACCTCTCAACCAATGCCCAGATAGACTCCATACAGCAAGAGAGAGATGAACTCCTACCCCCTCCAAAACTCCATTTTCTTGATGTCATATGCTATAGAATATCCTTCTGGCCAGTTTGAGTCAGCTGTCCTAGTTTTGTTCCTTCCCAGCTCTTCACTGGGCTCTTCACTGTGAATGATCTTGGTCCTAAATAACTCTGCTTATCTGCAACTGTAAACACTGATGTGTAATTAGCATTGTTTTTCACCTAGAATCAAAGCATAGCATTGTACCAGACACTTTGAAGAAAACAATTCTGTTTCACCTGAAACTAAGACACAGCCAAAATGGCCAACAATATCCTGGGGTGCTTCAGGTCCAGCACTATCACTGAACATGAGGATGGATTGTTGGGCTTTGCTTTGAACTATGTGGCCTCACCTTGAGCACTGATTTGGGTACCACAATAAGAGAAGGACATACAACTATTAACTCCTAAAGGAGGGCTATGAACATAGTGAAGGGCCTGGAGGGATAGAAGTATGAAGGGTAGTTCAAGTCACTTGGTTTGTTCTGCTTAGAAAGAGAAAATTGAGGGGAAGCTTCATGATGTCCTACAGCTCCTCACAAGGGGAGTGGAGGACCAGAACTGAGCTCCACTTTCTGATGACAGCGGTATGATAAAATGGAACGTAATGGAACAGTCTCAGGGGAGGATCAGGCTGGGTATCAGGAAAAATTTCCTCACCAGAGTGTGGCCAAGCATTGGAATAGGTTTCCAGGGAAGTGGTAATGGCATTGAATCCATCAGAGTTCAAAAAGCACTTGGACAATTCCCTGACAATTGTCAGAGAATGCAAGGATATAATGAGGGAAAGTAAATACTACTTGGAATTAAATTTAGTGAGGAAAGTGCAGGACAAAAAGAAAAGTATATCAGTATCAAAAAGAAGACTAGGGAAAATGTGGTCCCACTACTGAACGAGGTGGGTGCCCTAACAAAAGAGGACACTGAGAAGGTGGAGTTATGGAACACTGCCTTCAGTTTTTATTTCTAAGACTGACCCCCAGGTATTCAAGAACCTGGAGGTGGGAGACAATGGAACACTTCCCTTTGGTGGGGGAGTATCTGGTTAGAGAACACCTAAACTCAGCACTACAAATCCGTGGGCCCTGGCCCTGATGGGATGCACACAAGTGTGCTGTGTGAGCTGACAGAAGTGACTGCCAAATCATTTTTTATAACCAAAGACAGGTCATACAGAAGCATTAATGCATTCAGTTCTTATTTATCGTTTTCTACTCCATTCAAATTTGTTATCTAATTTGCAGATTAGATAAAACACATGTATGCACTGCATTGTTTTAACAAGCTGTATTAATAAGCAGATAAATATACAAAAGAAACCTAGGATCAACTGAAATATGTTTCTGTTAAAAAAATTTCCTAGTAGCTGTAATTTACATTTAAGTTTTGGCGTAATATGTAGTACGTAATATGTAGATACACTCCACACTTTTTAAAATCAACTTGAAAAACTCAGAAGGTTTTTTTTTTTTTTTACATTAAATTGTTTTTCTAATGATGGTATGTGTGATAGCTGTCATGGAGCTCCACTTCAAATATCATGCTCCAATAGTGACTGCTTTACTGAAGGATGATTGTGTGCATATGAGGGATTATACAAACCATTAGCTTGTAAAGGGACTTTATTTGAAAACTGAAAATAACTGAGTACAAAAACACTGGGAAATTTACTACTAATATAGGCTGGTTTGTTTAGCAATAGAGATCAATATATTAGTTTAAGGACCATCATATTAGTTTAGCAAAATGAGTTCATGAGTGCTTGCTCTAAAACTTTCAATTTCAACTTTGCTTCGTGTGTGAACAGCCTTGTTTTTTCTCAATTTATGTGAACAGACATGCTTTTCTCAACAATTTTGCTTCACAAAAAGCATTGGAGTGATAATAGACTGCTTCTATCTTCTGCACTCAATAAGTGCAAAGATGACTTCCTTGGATTTCACTTTATTGTTTTGGATGTTGCCCATTATGGACTAACAAGCAATGGAAGTTTGCCAAACTGGGGAAAAGCAATGTAAAGTCGGCCAAAAGTCACAGTGATGAAGCTGGTGGTGCTAAAATGGGGGTAAAGTAAATGGGCGTATGACCACCCAAAATGCATCTGCAAATGTACAGAAGACATTAGCATATGTTAATGAGTTCTTGGAAAAGAATGAATATGTATGCTAATGTACTGCATATGTGTTGATGGTTTTAACGGGGTTCAGCCCCATTCCATGACTAATGGGGCAGGGGATCCATGGGAAAGGGAAAAGTGGGAAAGGGGAAAGGATAGGGAGATAGGCCTAAAAACAAAACAATGGCAATGGTCTGAAGAGGAAAGCTAACTTACTAAATAAGATACAGGAATGCAAGTTAACAAAATATAATATGATATAATTAGAATTGAGGCTAATAAATAAATAAAAGAGAGTGTCCAAAAACAAAAGATCTTACTCTAATGCTGAACATGAGATGCCTAGGGAACACATGCTGCAGGGATGAGCAGAAAGAGAAAAAAATGAAGTCTTGTGACATGCAAACAGTTTTATCCATCTCTGTGAACAGAAAACAGAAATGCAAAGTCTTCTGGGGCATGTAGTCCTTATTCTCTTCTGAGACAGTTATATGCAGAACTATCGATGATCTGTGGAACTGTAGCATTAACTCCAAATGCACTGTATGATACTATGATGTGAAATACCAATAACAAAAACGAAAAAGTCACAAAACCATGGCAGTATGTATGCCTTAAATGTAGAACCTGAACTCTGAGGGAGTGCACTTGTTTGTCAAGTCACCCAGTACATATTGTGAGAAATAAAGAAATGCTGCTTTCTAGCACTGCCTTGGAGTTAGAGAGTTTTCTTCCCAGATTTCCAATGACATGTAAAATAAATAATCAAGGAAATGAAACATCCAAACTATAGACTTTCCATCTTTTCAGAAATGAATTAAGAAAGCTACTCAATTCTTATGTTTCCTTAACCTTGGTAGTATTAAAAATAAATATAAAATTATTTTTTCACAACTAACAGAATATACTGAATTTCCCCCAGATTAAAACTCACTTGGCTACAGATCCTGTTTTCCCTGACTTAGTTAATACACACAGAACTTGAACGTTACACTTCTTTGACCAATCTCAACTATTTCTTCTATATTCATGTAAACGTAAAGACAAATCCCTATTTTTGAAGAAATTTTATTACTTCAGTAACTAATTTGAGAAGACACTGAAAGTGAGTTAGCTTGTGTGACATAAAAAATTCTGCTGCCTAGTTAGAAACACTGAGTGAAGTACTGAAGTACCTGTGCCAAGTTTTTAAATTTTACAAACTCCAGAAGTTTCAAAACTTCCAGTATCTCCAGTATCTCTGAGACTCCTTAAAATTAAAATAAAATAAAATTATAATCTGAGAGTCTTCGTGGAAATATCTTCATAGAAGTCCCCTCTGTAAGGTAAGAGAATTTTGAAAAGCAGTACTGCCCGTCATTCCTGCCTATTACTACACAAACAGGAAAAAGAAACCTATGAAGTAACTTGACTGCAGTAAGTTGATGAAATTGATTTCCCATCCCTGTTTCAGTCTGTCTCTTCACCAGTTCCACCTCTTCAATCAGGTATCTCAAAGTATAAACAAGCTTTGTGAAAATAGCTGGAGAAAGCTGAATTCAACATGTACTAAAGTAATTCAGCACAGAAAGGAAAAAAAAAGAAGAGTAGTACTCACTCTGTTCTTAGGTTTGTTCAGCAACAGCTGAGATTCTATGCAAAATGGTAACTTAAATAGTAGGAAGTACCCAGATAACCCATAAATAGAAATGACTAATAAAGACTTTATTATGGGTTCTGCACCAGGCAAAAAAATATTGCAAATCATTGGAGGATGACAGCCATTATATTTGAATTGTTTTCAATTGATGTATGCTAGGTAAAAAATAGAAGTTTTGGTGAGTTTAAAGATGAGAAAGAGGAACTTGAGAAAGAGTTTAACTGGCAGATGAATATAACACTAACATGAGTTATAGCAGGTGCCATGCACAGTGTGGCTTAATGAACTAGGAAGTAGATTTTATTTATTTACTTTGTACAAACACCAAACTAGCAGAAAACAGATATGCTTCACTTTTTCTTTTTTCTCCCATCTTCACTGAGTAGCAAAAAGTTTTTTACTTGGCCATCACGAAGACATAAATGACAGCAACATGGCTGAAGGGTTGTCTGGGATTAAAATTAAAACAATTGGAAAAACAAGAATCTGTTTGGTATACTATGAAGTTTTTCTGCAGATAATACTTGTGGAAAGATGTTAAACAGACTACGTGGTTAAGTGATCATAATAGGAGCGGAATGAGAAAGTTGCAAGTTCCCCCCTGTGAGGAGTACTTTCTTTGCTTCTGCATATTGAATGAATCTGCTTCTGTTTGGTTTTAATGTGATCTTTTTTGCATACTATTGTTAATTAATGAATGGTTACGTAGCAGATAAGTATTTTAAGGTTCTTTAAGCAAAAGTAAATAATGAAGCAAAAGCACAACTTAGTATTCCTGGAATAAATTCACACAGCTTTCAGGAAGAATGCCATTACACTTGGTCCTTTGATCCACCCTCTGACCTTACTTGATTTGATGTGTTTTTCTGTTCACCTCAGAAATGGTTTGTCTTTGGACCAAAGTTGCTGCTGCTTTGGAAAATACTTAAAGCATTTGATTTAAATTTTGGAGCCAAGACCAAAAATGGCTACAAGATTTAAAGGGGAAAAATAGAGCATTTCATCTTTAAAATACATCAATTTCAAGGAAAATGGGGAAACATCATGGCTCAATTCTGGATCTTGTCATGGATCAAAGAAGCAACACCCTCAAAATGCAAACATCTCTTGAAATATGCTTAAGCCAACAAGGAACTTTAAGCAAAAGTAAATAATTACACAAATGAGGACCTTATTTTTACACATTAATATGTTTTTTTCTAAGGTAAGAGCCAAGTATGTCCGTCAAATCAAATCTGAATAGAATAAAAAAAATTACTACTAATATACAAGTGATATACTAAAGCAGAAACCCTGCATTGTTACTGTGTTTATTACCACAGAAGTATGAGATGAGAATACAAGATAATAACCTAGCTGCAGCTCCTTGAAATATGCAAGAATCCAAGGGCCAGTGTAATTACTGGAAAAAAAAAAAAAAGCACAGAAAACTGGATGCTAATTGCAGAGTATATCCTCTCTTCTGAAGGGGAAAGAATGAGTTTTGATATGACAATTACAAGGCAGTTTTACGATGTAATACAGTGTATATATTTGTTAAGTGTGTCTTTTTACAAATCTCTCATGTAAATTAGAGATAAAAGTCATTTGAATGTGCTGGTTTGGACCAGAAAAGGCTTCTGTCAATTTAGACATCAGTAACAGTCTAGAAGGTTGTCATTATTTTTTACACAAGGACTATGCCATATGAATAAGAAATCATCAGTGGGAAGAGGCAGAATCAGAAGATGCAAAATCAGTAAACTCACTCTCATGTTCCCTGTCTCAAGGACAGGATTTCCAAGTTTAAGCAGTTCAGAGGAGACTTTCCTCTCCCTTTGACAGAATGGCACCAATGCAAATGGTGTCAATCGCACAAACAACTGATATCAAAATTGCCAGGGGAACTGGCAATAGCTGTGGTACTTCATCTCTAGATCTTTCCTCAGTGTCCTTCTTATCCAATGCCTGATTCATGCCTATAAACATAAAAGTATCATAAAACCATGACAGTAGCAAACAAAGAAATAACAATAATAGAACCACAAGAACCTAAGGATCTGTCTCATATTAGATGTTTATCTTGGTATGAGAACTTGGTCAAAGATTTTGAGAGTCTTTCCTTGTAATTCAGGACAGAGCAAAAAGTGAATCATGGCATAGCCATAACTGCACACACAAAAACTGGAGAAGAAAAAAAAAAGAAAAAACAGCAAGAAACACCTGAAAACGTCTTGCTCAAAATAGGTGCTGCTGTGTTATTCCATATCGTTAAACTACGCACTAGGTCAAACATGCCATTTCAGACCACCCAAGTAAGAATAAGCAGCAAAGTAAGACATTTTCTAATTTTCACCTTAATCTGATGACTGCAAATCTTTCTGTTGTTTCATGGTTATTCAAGCAACTTCGCTTTAAAAAAAAAAAAAAAGGAATAATTTGATATATTTTGTCTATCCTTTTAAACCTTTAAAGCTGAGAAAAGTTGGTGAATTTTGTTTGTTTTTCCTTTTTGTTGTCTTTTTTTTTTTTTTTCTTTTCTTCCAAACAGCCCCTGTTTCCTTCCCATGATAGGCATGGCTTTCACAAAGTTTTGTTGACATCCTTCACAAAGGGTATGATTTAGTGAAGAGTACATTTTTAATCAAATTGAACTGTTACACGTAGAATTACAAGCACAACTTCTGAATATAACAAATATGAGGTCTACTAAAAATGGATGCCTCCTATTTTATTATGTTGACCCACAGTGTCAGAGGTAGATGCTGGTGATATGGAAGCAGAGGCTGAACTTTCTCACCAATATTCCATTATATTTTGCTGAGGTGTGACAGATGGCAGCAGAAAGACAGTCTGATACAATGATGTATGACATAGCAGTGCATTAGAAGCAAAAGTGTATAATTCACTGTTGGAATACCACAAGGTTTGCACTAGGTGAATCACATGATACTCACACAGGGGCAGAAAGAACACCATGTACGAGTCTGTCACGATCTGTTGAACAAATATTTGGCTGAAGGTGACAGTTTCCTGGATCACATCACTATTAGTGAAGAAATATTCTGTCATCACCACAAGCTGGAGTCAAAATGGCAGTCTATGGAGTGGTAATATGAATTCCCCACTGAAGAATAAGTTGTAGATGAAGCTCTTAGTAGGTAAAATGATGTATGCTGTCTTTTGGAGTAGAGAGGGATGATTATTCTGGATTTCCTGGAAACTAGATAAGCCATCTACTCTGACTGCTACATTACAATGCTGACTAAGCTGAAGGCTCAAACTTTTAGAGTCAGGCCACAGGAGAACACCACTTTCCCTGGAAGTACAGTAGCGACAGGCTTCATGTCTATTAGAAGACCTAGGAGTATTTTGCCAGTCTTGGCTAATTGACATACCAAACCCATTATATAGTCCAGATTTGGCACTTTTTGTCTTCCATCTGTTTAGGGTAATGTGCATAACCTTTCTCCTAGCAATGATAGCTGTGAAACAGTGGGTCACCTCCACTGATGCAGACTTGTACTCATCACTGACAAAAACACAGAGCTAGTGTTGACAAATACTTTGTAGCTGACAGTTTGCTTTATCAAATCGTGCTACTGTGGTCTTTGTATCAGTCACAGTTTTCATGGAAATAAGCAGGAACATTACTTTTGGAGCAACATAAATATTAAACATTTATTATACGAAGATACTATGAATTGTACCCTCAGTAAGTTTGCAGATGACACTAAGTTGGGAGGATGTGTCAAACTGCCTGAGGGTAGGGAGGCCCTTCAGAGGGATCTGGACAGGCTGAATAGCTGGGCTGAGCTCAATGGGATGAGGTTCAATAAGGCCAAGTGCCGGGTCCTGCACTTTGGCCACAATAACCCCATGCAATGCCATAAGCTTGGGGCAGAATGGCTTGAAGAATGTAGAGAGGAAAAGGACCTGGGGGTGTTGGTTGATGCTTGGCTTAACATGAGCCGGCAATGTGGCCAGGTGGCCAAGAAGGCCAACAGCATCCTGGCCTGTATTAGAAATAGTGTAGCCAGCAGGAGCAGGGAGGTGATCATCCCCCTGTACTCAGCTCTGGTGCGGCCGCACCTCGAGTACTGTGTTCAGTTTTGGGCCCCTCACTACAAGAAGGACATTGCGGCCCTGGAGCGTGTTCAGAGAAGGGCAACAAAACTGGTGAGGGGTCTGGAGCACAAGTCTTATGAGGAGAGGCTGAGGGAGCTGGGATTGTTTAGTCTGGAGAAGAGGAGGCTCAGAGGAGACCTTATTGCACTCTACCACTTCCTGAAGTGGGGTTGTGGTGAGGAGGGGGTGGGCCTCTTCTCCCTGATAAATAATGACAGGACGAGAGGGAATGGCCACAAGTTGCACCGGGGAAGATTCAGATTAGACTTGACGAAACATTTTTTCTCTGAAAGAGTGGTCAGGCACTGGAATGGCCTGCCTAGGGAGGTGGTTGAGGCACCATCCCTAGCGCCGTTCAAGAAGCTTTTAGATGAGGTGCTAAGGGATTTGATTTAGTAGTTTAGTGGGTAGGGATGATGATAGGAGGATGGTTGGACTAGATGATCTTGTAGGTCCTTTCCAACCTAACGTACCTATGAACCTATGACTGATCATGCAGATTTGCTTCACAGAGTATGTACACTATTATAGGCATTCTGCCCTAGAACATAGGGCATCATCTTGTATAAAATAATTACCCATCATTTAGAATAAATGAAAACAGTAGCCATAAAATAAGGGAGTTTTTTTGCAATTATCTTCAGTATTAGTTAAACAAAAACAAATGACAGGGCCTTAGTTTGTCTGTCCTGTTATTGGAAAATATTTCTGGTTTGAATGTTCCGTTTTGGCTTAGAGTAGAAACATTGAAGGCACATATTTAGATAGCAGTGTTTGGGATTTAGTGCACATAACTGCTCAAACTTGAGTGTACGATCTTTGTTACTGATGTACACATTCACTGCTGGAATACTTTTATTCTTTTACTGGGAAATTTTTGTTTCCAACCTTGGTTTTTATATGATTCTATTATTAACACTGATTTTGTACACTGATTATCATCATCATTCTTAATGTATGTGCAGACAAGTTTGGAAAGAAGTACCATTTTTCCATGGCAATGAAACTGACAGACAGCTGAAGACAAGACGGACTAAGTATGCATAAATGAAGAGAAAGAGTCTTTGAGGCATTTTGAGGTGATTTTCTCAAATTCCCTCTAATTATTTTCTAATTCTGGTTTGACTTTTCATCTCAGATGAAAAGCTTGGGAGAGCTTGATTGAAGCAGTGAAATAAGTTCACTAATGTTTCTTGAACTAGAAACTTCCAATGCAAATCCCTCTCTGCTCTGACCTTTTAAGGCACTACATGGAGTACTGCATTCAGACCCTGGGCCTCCAACACAAGAAAGATATGGAGCTGTTGGAGTGGCTTCAGAGGGAGCCATGAATATTATCAGGGGACTGGAAAATCTCTCTTATGAAGAAATGTTGAAGGAATTGGGCTTGTTCCTCTTGGAGAAGAGGAGGTTCCTGGGAGACTTCTCCCATGAGGAGAGACTGGGGGAGATAAGCTTGTTTAGCTAGTAGAGAAGAAAGCTGTGAGGAGACCTCACTGAGGCCTTCCTGTACTTAAAGGGAGCTAATAAGCAAGATGGAGGCTGACTTTTTACATGGTCTGATAGTGATAAGACCAAGGGCAATGGTTTTAAAGTAAAAAAAGGGAGATTTAGACTAGATATTAGGAGGAAATTCTTTACTCAGAGGGTGCTGAGGCACTGGCACAGGGTGCTCAGAGGAGCTGCGGGCGCCCCAACCCTGACGACGTTCAAGGCCAGGTTGGATGGGGCCCTGGGTGGCTGATCTGGTGGGAGGCAGCCCTACCAACAGCAGAGAGGTTAGAACTACAAGATCTTTAATGTTTTTTCCAATCCAAGACATTCTATGATTGTATGCCTCATCCAATGATACTTGTAAGCCTGTGGTTTTTGTTTTTGGTTGTTTTGTGTATGTGTGCATTTTGTTTTGTTTTCCCATAGAATGATGCTAATTATCTTCTCTGTTGTTTATTCAGTCCTTCTTGGTCATAGAGCATGACAATATTCTCTGGAAGTATCCTTCTGGCATCACTGCTGAAGATACGACATTTTTGTAAGTGGAAGCATCCTACCAATTATGTCAGCTATCATAAGGTCTCCTGCTACTCATCAGCGGTTGAACTTAGTCATATGACAACATTTAAAATGCTATTTAAGATTGGAGTTGTACTACATCTAGAAACTCTTTGATGGATCCTGGCCTTGGATCATCCGCTGTGTGTGCGTGAGGGGGTTGGTCTACCCTTTTCCCAGCAGCAAGTTGCACTGACACCCTGAAGGACTGTGACTGTCAATATAAGCATGGCTTGTGTGGTAACTGCCAGCTCAGATTCTCCCATTAAAGCATAGCTTGTTGCTCTCTGACAGCATCCATTTATATTTAATATCACAGCACAGTTCTGATGTTAATAATACATAATGGAGAAGAAATATGTTTGAGAGTCTTGAAACACATTTGGAGAGGATACAGTTTTACTGAAAAGACTAATACAAAATGGTAAATTAACTTAATTTCTTCAGCAGATATTAATAGCAGATTGTTTTTTTTACCACTTCCTCTACTTTTTTTTCTGCTACAGAATTAAACAGTTCCAATTAAGTCTCTTAGATCTCTAAGCCTTGCTAGTCCACATGATTTGTCATCATGTGTTTTCAATGCTCTTATATTTATCTCTTCTCAAATCTTATAACTCTATTGGTCTGAGCAGTACACTTTCTAAATACTCAGTATACCTAATACCTTCAGACTATTTGAAGAATGCATTGAACAGCAAACACAGAAGATGAAGAAGTACAGGTCACATGAACTATATTTAATGGTGAAAATAAATTAAAAAGCATTCAGTAATCAAAGAGTATGTTTGGAAGATGAAAAGCATCCTTGTGAGACATTTTAATGTTTTGTGACAGACTTTCCAAATTCTGTTTATGTTTTATTTGCTAGGGCACTACAGCAATTTCTTCATTTATTCACTACAGCAATTACATTCATTTCTTTAAGCAACAGAGAGGCAACAAAGAACGTAAAGCTGCGGCTAGGAGAGAGGCAGGATGCAGAGGAAATCCTAGCACAGTGATCTGGCCCATTATTTCATGATGAGAAGACATTTGTAGAATGAGTTTTTATTGCTGCAATGGAGGATGGCACGGGGAGCCTGGATAACCATTTTTTCAGCCAGGTTATTATGGCTGACGGCGCATATATAACACCTTTAAGATGCATTTTGGTTTTCTCAGCGCAAATCCTTCCCTTCTTTAGAAGTCTTACAGTAAAAGTTAAAGTAGAAAAGAAAAGAGATGGATCCAGAAGTATACAGATTTTTAATCTTTTGTAAGTTTATACATGTATTAATAGTTAATAAGGTAGATCAATGTATTTTTCTCATACACATGTATCCTCTCAAGAGAATCTTTTCAGTGTTTATACCTTCATGTTTTGCATATCTGCATCAATCTGGCAGTTCTCGAAAACTTAAATAGCATGAACATATTACTGCAAGTTTAACATTCTCTTCTTAGTATTCATATCTCCAAATTTGTAAATTTTTTCCAAGCCAGTTTTCTACCTGCCTTTCTTCAGGCAATCAGAGAAGAGTACACTGAATTTCAAGTAATAACAGTGAAATGATTGAACAAAATATACTAAAGCTCTTCAGATCATCAAACCTGCTAAAAAGGCACAGAAAAGGAACCAGGCTTAACAAGAGCCAGGCTAAGCATGAGCCACAAATTTGTGGCCTTTTCTTCTCTAAAATGATTGCTAGAAATTCAGTGGACTTATTTCATAAAATTGTAGACTCATAGAATCTTTTGAATTGGAAGACACCCTTAGAGGCCATCTAGTCCAACTCCCATGAAATGGACAGGAACACCTACAGCTACATCAGGCTGCTCAGAGCACCCCCACCTGACCTTCAGTGTCTGCACGGAGGAGGCATTCACCTCTCTGGGAAACCTGTTTCAGTTCCTCATCACCCTTGTTGTAAAGAGCTTCTTGCTTATGTTAGACCTAAATCTCACTTCTTTTAGTTTGAAATCATAACCTCTTGTTCTATAACTGCAGATCCTACTAAAGAATCTGTCCACTTCTTTCTTATAAGCCCCTCTTAGGTACTGTAAGACTGCTATCAGGTGACTTTGGAGCCTTCTCCATGTCAAACATCCCCAGCTCTCTCATTCTGTCCTCATAGAGGAGGTGTTCCATCCCCTGGATCATCTCTGTGGCCCTTCTCTGGACATGCTCCAACAGGTCCACGTCTTTCCTGTACTGAGGACTCCACATCTGGATTCAGTACTTCAGGTGAAGTCTCACCAGGGCAGAGTAGAATGTGAGAATCACCTACCTTAACCTGCTGGCCACACTTCTTATGATGCAGCCCAGAACATTTTTGTTGAACCTCATGATATTTGTCTGGGCCCACTGTTTGATTCAGTCTAGGTCCCTCTCAATGGCATGCTGTTCTAGTGCCCTAAGGAGCTTCCTTAAAGATCTGCTACCTCTATTCCATTCCTATGTCCTCTAGGACAGGTTCGCAGGGGTTTTTGTGTACTAACTTCTCAATAAGCTCAACTTAGGACTTCCTAAAATTAAACTTCCCAGTTTTACTCCCCCTGTCTCAGAAAGTTATACTCAATACATTCCAGGAGCCTCCTGTATTGCCTTCCTCTCATTGGTTCATTGTGCTGTAGGAAGCCCCTTTCACTCAGGAAGTTAGCCTTTTGTCTTATCTTTTTTATGTATATTGCATTTACATAGAATTAAAGGACCTCTGGAAACCTCACCAGACACCTTTTATTCAGATAATGAGAAAATAATGTGAAAAGACATTGAACAATAACAATTGAAATCCTATTCCAACTGACTATACCAAACTTCCTGAGAATATCATATTTATATTGGAGAAAAAATATATATATAATTTTTTCCTTTCAAAGCCTTAGAGTTCTATGAGTCTTACTATTCTCAGATAATGCCAACTGATGTCTACTTTAACTTCATTTTATTATAGAGACTTCAGGGATAGTTTTATACATTAATGCTAACAGCTTAATGGATTTTGGTTGACATTTAGACACCTAATTGCCCTTCACTCCCCTGAAAACTCCAACCTAGAAATAGCAAAGATTTGGAGGAAAATATTTACATATTCACACATGGTAAACACAAGATTTTTGGACTGTATCTGAGCATGAAAGCCAGTCATCAAGGCCAAGAAAGTGTGCCTGCTGTGAGCAACCTACTCTAATTGTACCAGCACAGAGTTTCTGCTCATTCACTGGCAAGGGTTGGTGTTTGCTCAGTGGGAATTTGACAGCACTGCCTGTATTCATGTTATGATCTTGAACAAGGAGTAATGCTTCTATTAGGTATGGGAAATAATTCAGTCTCTTTAGTAGCTCAGTCTAAAGGGCCTCTAAGCAGGAGCTGCCAGTTGTACCAAATTACATATAATTATTCATGATGAATTTGCAGCATAGGCTAGAGTTTGCTAGGAACTCAGCTGAGACTACCATACTTATTTAAGTTTAGTTTGGCTTGTGTCCAGTACTTGGCTCAATAAGCTACAAACTCTTCAGATTTCTTTTTTTTTCTTTCCCTCTCAAAATATCTGAATCCCAAAGATGAGCCTTCCACACAACAAAAAATGTGTAACCAGTTTTATGTTTCTTGTTTTGTTAATCTCGTTTGAGGCAGTCAGTGAGACAGAGTTTTAAGCAATACTGTAAGTCATATCGTTATCTGGATGGCTAACATGCTTCTAAAATTGCTTTGAAGAAATAACAATTGAAAAAAACAAACCCATTACTTAGTATAACAGCAATTACAGACCTGTACTTCTTTTCCCCTGTGTCTTCATGGCATGTGGTAGGAACAACTGAATGTCACAAAACTAATGATCAGTGGATCTCCCTCAAATGAGGTAGTCCACACAGCCCATCTTTCGTTGACCCAAACAGATGAAAGTCAGAAGCTGACAAATCTGTACTGTAGATTGGCATGGTAGAACAGTTCAGCCAAGACTGGCAAAGAGCTTTGTGGTTTTTGAACTGATATGGGGTCTAGCACTATTTTGTTGCAAAAAAATAAAAATAATAAAATAAAAATAAAGGTTATATTCCTCTCTGGACTAACTCTGGAAGTTAGAGTCTTCAGCTGAGCTTTACAATGCAGAGGTCAGAGTTGGTGTTTTATCTAGGTGGATTCTAGGTAATCCAGAAGGGTCATTCCTTCCCTTTTCCAAAGGACACTATTTATAACTTTACACTATGAGGGCTGTTCCCTGAACTTTTCTTTGTGGGAAATTCACGTTGCCACTCCATGGATTGTCATCATTGCTCCAGCTCATATTGGTGTCATGATGACTCATCACTGATAGTGTTGTGATCCAGGAAACTGTCACCTTCAGCATCATATGCTGAAATGCGTCACTTACTGCCTCAGCGTGCTAACATCCAGTGTTCAAATATGAACACAAGTATTTCCAATTGTACATCATACCATGCAGGTAATGGAGAACTGGAATATTGACAGAGAGGTTTCAGAGTTTCCCTATTTGGAAATATTGGTTCATAGGTTCATAGGTACATTAGGTTGGAAAGGACCTACAAGATCATCTAGTCCAACCATCCTCCTATCATCATCCCTACCCACTAAACTACTAAATCAAATCCCTTAGCACCTCATCTAAAAGCTTCTTGAACAGCGCTAGGGATGGTGCCTCAACCACCTCCCTAGGCAGGCCATTCCAGTGCCTGACCACTCTTTCAGAGAAAAAATGTTTCCTCAAATCTAATCTAAATCTTCCCCGGCACAACTTGTGGCCATTCCCTGTCATCCTGTCATTATTTATCAGGGAGAAGAGGCCCACCCCCTCCTCACCACAACCCCACTTCAGGAAGTGGTAGAGTGCAATAAGGTCTCCTCTGAGCCTCCTCTTCTCCAAACTAAACAATCCCAGCTCCCTCAGCCGCTCCTTATAAGACTTGTGCTCCAGACCCCTCACCAGTTTTGTTGCCCTTCTCTGAACACGCTCCAGGGCCTCAATGTCCTTCTTGTAGTGAGGGGCCAAAACTGAACACAGTACTCGAGGTGCGGCCACACCAGAGCTGAGTACAGGGGGATGATCACCTCCCTGCTCCTGCTGGCTACACTATTTCTAATACAGGCCAGGATGCTGTTGGCCTTCTTGGCCACCTGGGCACACTGCCAGCTCA
>NW_027072033.1:4116278-4126297 GCF_038088225.1 Cyrtonyx montezumae
GGAGGAAAAGGAAGGAAAAGGAAGGAAGAAAAACGAAGGAAGCTAGGCTGAACTCCATTCATGTCCTGTGTGAAGTTGTTTTCATACTGTTGCACATAACTATAATCCAAGCTTTCATCTCTAACTCTTTGCTCCTCCATTTTATAATATTAGGGGAGGAAACCTTGGGAGAAAATGAACTGCTGAAATTCAAACATATGTACTGAAAATGACAAAAGTATTGGGAATAATCAGTCAGGATTATATATTTCCTTGGTTTGCCAAGGGTGGTTGACTTTGGGCCAAACTGGCTCCTGTTGGCTACAACTTACAATTAATGCTCACTTCATTTATCACTGCTTAGGCAGGGATCTAGGAAAAGGAAATATCATTTCAATTAATGTAATTGTGAGTAGGAGGGAGAGAAAATTAAGGATAATTAGAGCAGGATGGTTCTTAAATCTAATAAACTGTCATAGGTATAGGGGATTGAAGTGGAATGAAACTCTGAAAGATACCTTCATGTTGAATATTAAGCTGAACCTAAATCCTCTGAAATAGTTTGTGGATGCAGCCCATTACTTATTCAGTGTTCCATATTGGAGGACTTTGAGAAACTTCATATTTGAGTCTTAGTTCTGCATCCTCTTTTTTGAATATTTTACTTGTCTGTACATATTTCTGTCTCATATCACTTACTACTTATTTCCTTTTTAAATGAAACAACATTAGTCATATATTTTTCTACTTTTTTAATCAGCAACAAGGCTGCTTTACAAAATAAGGGGAAACTAGCTGAAGGCTTTCTCTTACTGTAATAACACTCTAAATATATATGAAAATTTAGAAATAAATTTCTAATTCCAGATTAACTCTCTGGGATTAATATAAACTATTACAAGTAATAAAAGTGAATAAGTAGCAAAAATCAAAGGACAATATATTTGCTTCTGGTTTAATGTTTGGCTTCATTTTTCAATAGTTAATAGGTCTTTAGATGGCATTATGTTATCCCATGATTTCTGTGCCAAGACTTGATCACCTGTCCCTTTTACTTTTACTTGAAAGCTTCACTTTCTTGCTCCATTTGGATTTAATTTCCTGAAATACTGTCTTAAAATTTTAATCCAACTGTTCCTTGCAGCATCCCAGCTGTTACTCATTTGGATCAATTGTCTGCTAATTACTGTCGGCTATTATTGATTCATCATAATCTGAAGTTCTCTCATAACACTCTCTATTTCCTCAGTCATTACTTTTTGTAACAGCATTGGTTTCTTATTTTGTGTCCAAAAGTCTCTTATTCTTATCTTTTCACTTCCTTATTAACTTGAGGACAACAGAAATTTCTCTCACTTTTTCATTTCTAAAACATGATAAATGTCTTCCCCTATGTCAATGAACCAATTCATAAAAACTTCTGAGCTAAGTGTGACTTCCTGTAGATTGTCAATAAAGCAATATTTTTTCATTGATTATAATTATTATTTTTTTTACAAAGATTATATTCAATTTGGCTTTCTCTTACTCCTCTCTTATTTGAGCATATTGTCAATGAAGAATAACTACTATTAAAAATATTAGGGTATTTTTTTCCCATGTTTGTAGGTGTTTTTCTTCAGCTTACATACATAGAAAGATTATGATAGAAGCAAACCATTCAAATAATTTTGAATAAATCAGAACTTCATCTGAACTGGAAGCAAAAGAGTTTAAGATTTTACTGTGCCCACATCCTAGAGAAGGATATTTGAATATGGTTATCAGCAAAAGTAAAACAAAGTCAATAAAGCAATTATTTCATAGGTTCATAGGTACATTAGGTTGGAAAGGACCTACAAGATCATCTAGTCCAACCATCCTCCTATCATCATCCCTACCCACTAAACTACTAAATCAAATCCCTTAGCACCTCATCTAAACGCTTCTTGAACGGCGCTAGGGATGGTGCCTCAACCACCTCCCTAGGGAGGCCATTCCAGTGCCTGACCACTCTTTCAGAGAAAAAATGTTTCGTCAAGTCTAATCTGAATCTTCCCCGGTGCAACTTGTGGCCATTCCCTGTCATCCTGTCATTATTTATCAGGGAGAAGAGGCCCACCCCCTCCTCACCACAACCCCACTTCAGGAAGTGGTAGAGTGCAATAAGGTCTCCTCTGAGCCTCCTCTTCTCCAAACTAAACAATCCCAGCTCCCTCAGCCGCTCCTTATAAGACTTGTGCTCCAGACCCCTCACCAGTTTTGTTGCCCTTCTCTGAACACGCTCCAGGGCCTCAATGTCCTTCTTGTAGTGAGGGGCCCAAAACTGAACACAGTACTCGAGGTGCGGCCACACCAGAGCTGAGTACAGGGGGATGATCACCTCCCTGCTCCTGCTGGCTACACTATTTCTAATTTCTAATACAGGCCAGGATGCTGTTGGCCTTCTTGGCCACCTGGGCACACTGCCGGCTCATGTTAAGCCGAGCATCAACCAACACCCCCAGGTCCTTTTCCTCTCTACATTCTTCAAGCCATTCTGCCCCAAGCCTATAGCATTGCATGGGGTTATTGTGGCCAAAGTGCAGGACCTGGCGCTCGGCCTTATTGAACTTCATCCCATTGAGCTCAGCCCAGCTGTTCAGCCTATCCAAATCCCTCTGAAGGGCCTCCCTACCCTCAGGCAGTTTGACACATCCTCCCAACTTGGTGTCATCTGCAAACTTACTGAGGGTACACTCAATCCCCTCATATATGTCATCAATAAAGATATTAAACAAGATGAGCCCCAATACCGACCCTTGGGGGACACCACTCGTAACAGGACGCCAGCTGGACTTAACTCCATTAACCACTACCCTCTGGGCACGGCCCTCCAGCCAGTTCTCCACCCAGAGAAGAGTGAACCTGTCCACACCACGGGCTGCCAGTTTCCTCAGGAGAATACTGTGGGAGACTGTGTCAAAGGCCTTGCTGAAGTCCAGGTAGACTACATCAACAGCCTTTCCCTCATCATGTACGTTTCTGAGACTATATGTGTGTTTAGAATTTTTATAAGGCATAGCAAAAAATTAAATGAGTATTAGAAAAAGAAAATAAATGCAAGAGGATACATAAAAATGAACATTCACAAATCACTGACATATACTCTTTAGTAGCACTAATTTTCATAGTAAAGTTCCGTTAAGTATTATTCTGAGCTCTGTATGCAAAAGTAGTTAAAACTATTGTTATGTAACAAAAGTAATCAGAAAAGAAAACAGAGAAAATCCTGCACCATTTTATCTGAAAAGGAAAACAAAACTCAAGATTTCTATTCTGTGGGTGATTTAACTGTCCCTAAATGGACTTTCTCATGAAACGGTGAATAAAGGAGTATTTCTGTAATCTAATTACTTCTGTCTATCAAGTAACAATCGACCTGGTCATTCAGTACAGTAGTACTTATTACCTTATCTGCTAAGAATGATAAATTCATCTATAGGATGTGAACATTGACAAGGAGAGGAGGCAATTTAAGTAAGTTATGTATGGGAATTGTTAACTCAATCCCCATTCTAGATAAGAGCTACATAACATTTAAATAATCATCCCAGTTAATTTGAGGTGAGGCACATTGCATGAATCTAAAGTCTTGTTAAAAGATGCTTAACTTGAATAGGCTATAGAGAAGACAAATGTATTTTCATATACAGCTGGACATATTAAGTATGCGGAAAAAATAGTACTTACCTATGCTTAAGCACTTATGAACCATCTTGGGTAAAAAGGAAATAAAGACAACTTTTATTAAAAGATTAAACCAAACAAAATTCTGAAATCCTAAATATTTGGTCCATGTTTTGCTGCTTTAGCATACCTATGCAATTCTGGTTTGGCTGGGGTGAGAGGCAAAAAATAATAATAATAATCACGTCACACTGAAGAACAACTTTGAAATAAATGGAGTCCTGCTGCCACAGTAGGTTGTATGCATATAGCAGAACCTGGAGAATTGCTGTGGAGGCAACTTATAGACAAACACTAGAAATGTGTCTAAAAACTGCACCAGTGATCTGAAGCATGGTATTACATGGTATACCAGTTAAGAGCCTGAGAAAAAAAATGTTTAGTTGCCATTTGATGCTTGCATAATCAAGTGTCTTTTGATTGTATAACAGTTTGGAGGCAGGCACCAAGAATTTGGTTGTTTAAACCAAGCTAAACCCATCTACAAAGCATTTTTACCCTGTTCATGTGTAGGCAACCTCAGATGCTGCAAGCAACTTTCCAAGCACTATTCTTTACTTTGGCAAATTAAATCCATATTTAGCTGCTCAGCACTCTGTTCATACTCAGATTCTTAAATAATTTTAAAAACAAGACTATTTTTAGACCTACATTATGTCTTATTAGTATTTCTGAAGTAGTTATGCCAGTCCAACTCGTGGTCTGGACACAATCTCCTCAGACTGAGACTCTATAGCCTCTCTGGATAACCTGTGCCATGTTCGATCTCATCGGGATAAAAAAATAAAGTGTTTTCCTATTCATAGATGGAATTTCATGTGTTTTAATTTCTGTGCATTTGCTCACATTTCTCCTTTTGTGGGACTTGCTCCAGGATGTTAGTGTTGCTGTGGGGAATTCACAAATGGACCCAACAACCAGGTGTGTCTTACCAAACCAGAGATGAGCTAAGGACTTTGCTGGAAAAAATCACTCATTCCTTCTTTAATCTAAACCTCAGATTTTTACTACTGATTTCCAACAATCTTCTGTATATTAGTGACTATGGTTATATTCTATATAAAATTCTTCTATACTCATTTGTAGTCAGGTTGCTGGGGAGTCCAACCAGGTTTTAGAATAGCCATTTTAAGACCTTTTCAGTGGGAATAGTATTTTTTAGTAATTTACTAATTCGTTAGTACTAAATTCAGTACTAAAAAAAAATAAAGGCAAGTAAATGAGAGAGATGATTACCTATGATAACTCAGATAAGCAGAACAAAGATGTTTATAAGATTTGTGCTTTCTGAGTACACATTTGACTGTGACACAATGGAGACTATGCGAAGTACTGCAAAGTATATTAAGTCATCAGAGTGAATTAATGCTATTCATTTAACTTTATTTTTAAAGTTAAAGTTGGCTTTATCAGAAAATGAAAGTGCTGGCTTTGAATGTTTTGATCAGCATACATTTTATCCAGAAGCCTTGGCAATGAAATACGTATGTTTCAAAAATAAATTAAGGTATTACAATTTTTCCTATTAATTTATATCACATTAACTGACTTTACTAAATGTATGAACATCACTTATTGCCACTGAGAACAGTTATACTGCTTCCTGTGTAAATGAACACCCACAGTTATGGAGGGAAAGAAAAAGCTCAACAAAGACTGGGATAATTTTGCCTTTTCTGTCCAAGAATTTCCACAAGTTTCACTGACTATAAATGCACAGTCATGCAAAGTAGGTGGTGATTAAACATTAGTAGTTTCCCTCTGTATTGTTTTAACTGAAATTTTAACCCAAAGTACAGCTGTAGTGGGATCCTTACTTAGACAAAAGGCGTGCTGATAAACCCTGGATGTAATGGAGGACGGACTGTATGAAACAACATCAGCTGATGCCTTTACTAACTTTAATACTGGGGGAAGTATATTTAAATACAGACAAGTGACTGAACAGCTGGACTCAATCACTTATTTAATGTCCTTTCAAATAAAGGCAGTGCTTAGTCTTGTAACTCATGTCCTAATGAGTGATTCTTGCAGACACTGAGGACTAAGCACTACTTCCAGCAAGTGTGGACACTGACTTTACAAACTGACTAACAAAGTAGTGAGTTTTGAGAACTTTGTTTTGACTTTCTCACTTCCACATAACTATAAACAGATAAAATAAACCACAACAGCTAATCACCTCTGTTGTCAAAAAGAGAATTATTGAAAAATATTGCAGAGACACATTCCAATGCTTTTTAAGTTCCATCTTTCAGTGATCTGCTAGGGACTGAAGGTTTTAATGACGATACATATGGTAAACCTCTCTCTCCTTGTGAGCATCTGTGAGAGAAGTGGTGAATAACGGCTTAACAGTACAATATATTTTTTTTAGTTTGAGATCTGAAAGCTTTGAATGAAAAATCTCTTTAACAATTAAAAGAGAAAAGTGAATTTTTTAAAAGCAAAATCAGAAAAATTAAACAAATGTATCTGAATCAGTGAGGAAAATGTCTTCAGGCCTTTCAAGAAGACAGTAGAGTTTATGAAGTCATATAATACATTAACTTATGGTTTGCTATAGAGGAATTGTTCCTTGCCTCCAGCTCCTGAATTTACTACTGCTGCCAAATATTTTCAAACTTCTCAGTCTCAATCCTAACACAGAAGAAATTCCACAGTGCTGGCAGATCAGATTTCACATCAATATTTGGTTGGGCTACTTGCCAGGTTCTTATAAAAAACATAATTACAGACGAGACTATTGCAAGTTGTTGCTGCCCTACACTCCCCTTCTGTCTAGGCAACTAATATAATAACAGTGGTATGAGATATGAAATCTGCCCAGCTTTAATCTTATTTTCTTTTCAGTTCTACTGGTGAACTGGGAAAAGCTCCAACTGATGCTAAGGTTACTGACACTCAATTTCTACAGCACAGTCATTTGAATTAGTACTATTAATTGCATAACCTACACAGCTAATGTACTAAAATGTCCTTTGAAGAAGGAAGTTTTTGTCACAGGTTTCTTAACTAGGATGACTACAGAGGCTCTACAGCTAATCTGGTATTCATGTTTCCTATTTCATCTCCCTGTTTGTAATGCAAGGATCAAATCAATATTTGCCTGTAAAACAACAGCAAACCTATTTCCCTAGTGAGCTGTAACTTATAAACAATTTCATAGATAGAAAAAATGGTTGTGGATAGAATGGACCTCTGGAATTCATTTGCTCTTGCTACAGTCATCTTTCATGCTGAAGAAGAAACACCTGCATTGGTTGCTAAAGAATGAGACTCCTCTGTCTCTTTGGACAATCTGTGCTCTATCACCCTGGAAAAGACAGTGTTTCCTGATGCTCAGGAGGACCGCCCTGTGTTACAGTTTCTTCTTGTTTCCTCTTGTTCTGCCACTGGGCATCATGTGCCTGGCTCCACCCTCTTTGTATCCTTCATTCAGGTTATTATATGCATTGATATACGAAAATATATACATCCCCCTGTGACTTCTCAGCAGTGTGTAGTGATAGGATGAGGGGAAATGGCCACAAACTGAAGCATAGAAAGTTCCGCACAAATGTGTGTGGGAACTTCTTCCCAGTGCAGTGACGGAGCAGTGGCACAGCTGCACAGAGAGGTGGTGGAGTCTCCTTCTCTGGAGACGTTCCAGACCCGCCTGGACGCCTACCTGTGCAACCTGGCTAGGGAGCTGCTTTGGCAGGGGGTTGGACTCGATGATCTCTAGAGGACCCTTCCAACCGCTACAATTCTGTGATTCCCTTCTCCAGGCTGATCAGTCCCAACTCTTCGAGCCTCCCCTCATAGGAGACATATTTTATATTCCTCATTCTTAATGTCATATGTTATCTGTATTATGTACATTGAAAGGTACATTAGCACTTGACATGTTTTGGTAGCTGGAGAAAAATGTCTTCCACTACTAGATTCAGAGATATAGCTAACAGTTCTCCTATTACAGAACTCTAATGTCTCTGTTAAAAGCTGTCATGTAAGAGAACAGCTACTACTATGATTTAATAATGTTTTCTTTTTTCCTCCTACTTGCATTGGTAACATTATTTCAGGTGCAACTATGTGTAAAGGTCCAATCTAACAGCTGAAGGAGGTGAACTCTGAAGTACGATAGAGAGAAGTAAAACTGAATGTAGATTATATAGTTACTTCAAGGATACTAGATAGTTTTATACTGATTTTGTTATAAGGTAAAATTAAAAATACCTTCATTCTGCTCACAGGGTACTATAAAGAAATATTAGGGAAAAGAGACAAGAACATTTTTATGGCCTTTCATTGTGGTATGGAGCAGTTGTTGAAAACAACAGCATTACTGTCAGCGTTGAAATACTGTACAGGATAAGAATATTTCTGTTTTCCTCTTGGGTTTCCCTGTTAAACATATACATAATGAATGACTACAATTCTTAAAAATTTCCTCAGTGGCTCTGGATGTGAAGTGGTCAATCAGAGACAGCTGATTTCCACAAAGAATAGAATAGAATCTTAATTTGAATGGACATACAAAGATGATCGTATCTGTCAACAGCTTTGGCAGAGAATAACATCAATAGGAGCATTATACAAATGCTACTTAAGCATGGACAAGTCCATGGCATCAATCTTCCTTATAGGAAACCTGTTCCAATGTACTACAGTGGTTGCTTCTAAAGTAATACCTTCTATTTTATCCTATTATGACTTCTAAGGTGACTGTTGATTGTATGGCAGCAGATATTGAACCTTCCCACCAATATTCCCGTACATTTTGTTACCGCAGATGATGAAGTGGTGTCTGACATGGAAATGGATGTGAAGCAAAAGTGTGTAGATTAATTCCTCCATGCAGAAAAAAAATGGCACCCATTAAAAATCACTGATGCTTGATGAACGTTCATGGAGAAAAACAACAGATGTGAGCACAGTGAGGCAGCGGGTAGTGCATTTTGGCAGTTATGATGGAACAGAGAGTCACCTCCACTGGTGCACATATTAATGAGCATGGCTTGAAAGCTCATGTTTATCACTGACAAAAATGCATAGCTAATTCTGGTAAAAAATACATCCATTATATTCCTTTCATCTACTAAGTGGATGATCTTATGAGATAGGGATATTGAATTAGTGAGACAGGAATCTGCTTTTGTGAACTCATGTTAGTGGGACCTGGTATCTATTTCATCCTTTAAATGCCTTTCATTAGCATCCAGTATAATCTCTATAGTTTCACAGGTAAACTCACAGGTCTGTATTTTCCAGTAACACTGGCTAGATTTTAGTCAGAAAGGACTTCTCCAGACTCTCAAGACCTATGGTATGTAATTGAGAAGGGTCCTACCTTAACATCCACTAACTGTGATCACTAGAATCAGCTCCAACAGACTTATGAACATTCAGCTAAGAGAGCTGGTTTCTTACAGTTTTAATGGCAAAAAATAGAAAATCACTGTTCTCCCAGTCATAGTCTTTCAACTTGCAGGACCAAGCAACATATGGCCTATGATAAATATTAAAGACTAAAGTAAAAAAAAAAGAGATTAAATACTTTCTGCCATTTCATCATCCCTAGCTGTTGACTGACTAGTTTTAACCAATAAAAGTGCAATATTTTTCTTGGTCCTCCTCTTGCTACTAACGTACTTCAAAAAAAAAAAAAAGCACCCTTTTTTGTTCTGTTATCTTAAAGATTGCTGGCAGGTCTCAACTCCAGCTGAGATTTGACCTTTTCTGATTTCTTCCTGCAGATGTGAACTCCAGTTCTGTAATATTCCTGTGTGGCTTCACCCTGCTTAGAGAGATCACATGCATTCTTTTTCTGTTGAGTTCCACAAGGAGTCCCAGTTCCTGGCAAAACCAAACAAGACTTCTGCTCTGCTATAAAAGGAACAACTGGGCAAATTTCATATACTAATGACAGACCTTTGTGGGTCTTTCTGTATGCACTAGAGTGCCATTGCTATTCTATCTGCCAAAGTTGCAGTGAAATTTAACAAAGGCTTTTTGAGGAGTATTGGAATTACAGACATTATACCATCTCCTGATTTCTATCAGAATTTCTAGAGGTACAAAAGGGTTTTGTCCCTTCACAGAATCACAGTATCACAGAATTGTAGAGGTTGGAAGGGACTTCCAGAGATTGAGTCCAACCCCCTGCCATAGCAGTCTCCGAAAGCAGACCAGGTTGCACAGGTAAGGGTCAAGGTGGGTCTTGAATACCTCCAGAGAAGGAGACTCCACTGCCTCACTGTGCAGCCTGTGCCAGTGCTCTGTCACTGAACTGTGAAGAACTTCCAATGCATATTTGTGCGGAACTTCCTATGCATCAGTTTGTGGCC